>NW_028324305.1:11103297-11270797 GCF_058129835.1 Hydra viridissima
ATGATGTACATCTACAAGTAGAGTCTGTACATCTATTAATAGATGTACAGACTCTACTTGTAGATGTACATCTAATTAGATGTACAGACGTAAAAAGACGTTTATAGGACGTCTTTTTCAGACGTCTTAAGGACGTCTGAAAAAGACGTTTTCAAGACGTCTGAAAAAGACGTCCTCAAGACTTTCACCTAAGACCGAATAAGGACGTCTTACAGACGAGAAATCAGACGTCTTATAGACGTCCTTAGGACGTCATTGTGCACGCTGGGAAGGAACTTACTTTTTTCAAAAAAAAAACGTCTGATTCTAGATCTAATATAAGAGAATCAATGGACTGTTCCTCTCCAAAGTTTGCCATTTTTTAGATTTTTGTGCACTAGTTAGTAGACTGGGCACGATAAATTAACTATTTTCAACATAAGTTCAAAATTTTAACTTCTATTATTTGACAACACTAGAATCTTGCTAAAGCAGCTTAACTGGCCAGACTATTTGTTATTGTGACTGATATGTAGCGTTAACGCCCGGCAAAGCCGTACGGTTCCCATCTGACTCCCGGTGCCATTACCCGGATGATAACCATACCAGATCCCCGGGTCAATACCATACGGGACCAGTCTGTATAGGCTAGCTGGGTTACCTCTTGTGGCACCATTTTCAAATAACGACATTTCTCTTTGAATTTTAGAAGTTATACTTTCTAGCCTTATTGGTAGTGTTTGTGATGCTGCCAATCCTTTTTCCATAACTTCATTTAATTCTTCACTAACAGTTTTGATTTTATTTTCACACTCCTTGCTTGATAAAGTCACGCTCATTAGTAGTAGAGAAATGAGAGTTCTGGGGCATTGATACCTTAATAATCCCATACTTAAGCGCGTTAAGTTTTTTGATGTGCCACCTTTTATAGAGCTGATGAATATGCGTTTTTGTAACAATTTAGTTAGAAAGTTTCTAAGTAAATCATACCTTTTTCAATAATTAAATAATAATTAAAAAGTGGGAATAAAAGTCCATCCAAGTTTTTTTTGAAATTAGAAAAATTGACTTAAATAAAATCAATTTAAATATTAAAAAAAATGTTTATTGCTAGAACAAAGAATGCAGGTGACTTGAAAGCCATGTTTGATCTTTTGTTTTATAATATGAAGATGGTGAGCTTAAACATTAGTAAGGAAGGGATTTATTTAAAATCAAAAACAATCATTAATTTATTCTTCGAAGTTAATCTTTCAGCAGACCAGTTTGACGAGTACGTGTTTAATTTTGAAGAGCCTTTGTATATTGGTATTGAGAGCTATATTAGTAAGACATTTAAAACGATGAAGAGTAAGGGTTTAGTGACTTTATCGATTTTCAATCCTGGAAGTTTGATTATTGATGTAAAGTCTTCAGATAATTTTAAGTACAGCATTAAGGTGACAACAGAGACTGTTCAAAATGTGTTTTTTCTTGATTATTTTTCATATGAGAGTCTAAAAGAAGAATTTCAGTTTCGAGATTTAGCGACATGTGTAGGATGATTAAGTCTACTTCTGAATTTAGCGTAACAAGAGATAAAGGGTTGTTTATTTTTTCAATGAACACTCAAGATATTTTTTTAGAGAGTTTTAAATTTGGAGTAGAGGATTTGTCAGATGAGATGAAAGTTCATAGCGTGTATAAGTTGGAACAATTGTATCGAACATCAAAGATTGTTTTATTTTCTGACGTGTTGGATGTTTTTGTGGATAAGGATAATCCGCTTATGTTCATGTCTACTGGAAAAATTGGAGTAATAAAAGTCTATTTTCTTTAAAAACATTTAAAAACGTTTTAAAAGAAGTTTATAGAATAGCGCCTAAGAATGGAATGCTTGAGAAGGGTGAATTAGGTCCAAGCAGCAAACCAGAGCCAATAGGTTCATACCCTTTTCCTTTTTTAATAAAGAGCCCATCTCCGTAAATGGGTTTGTTTTTAGTCCAAGGTCTTAAGTATAAACCAGAACCTGCAGCAGCGAGTTTTACTCCTTTTCCATTTTTGCTCATGTAAACAATTCCTCGTCCAGCGATTTTATCAACCATAGCTGAACCTGCAGAAGATCCAACACCTGCAAGCAGTCCAGTAGCAAGTGCAGGAACGACTCGTGTGGCGAGAGTGCTTCCAATCATTCCTAATAAAAGTAAAAGAGCTCCAATGAAACCTCCTTCCACTTTAGAGTTGTATGCAATTTGTCTTTTGCTAAGTTTAAGAGTGACTCCTTTTCCATCGCTATATGCTTTTTTAATTTTGTTCAATTGCGAGTTTGTGACAGCGAGAACATGTTCACCATTCAAGTCTTGATGAGTGAGTTTAATGCTAGCATCAGTTTTATCATGCATTGCTTTTTTAATTTTATCAGCTTGTCCCTGTGAGATGTTGAGTTTGGTGTTTTGATAATTGCTCATTTTTTATAGAAAAAGAAAAAAAAAAATTTTATCGATCAACAGCACTGTTTGTATATAAATCTTGCAGCACAGAAGAAATTCTTTCTCTAACATGAAATCGAATAATGATGTCTTCTCCTTTAAAGTCGATTAAATCTCCATGTTGATCATTAAGTTGCGTTTCCATTCTTAAAATTTTGTTAACAGCAATGGGTAGATAGATGAGATGAAAAGGTTTTTCACTAATTTTGTATCCGGGAAGAGCATCAGGGTAGAAGGAATAAATACCATTGGTCGATTTTCCATCTAAATAGGATGAACCTATAATGTCGTTGATGACTCTAATGACGGCAAGTTCTTCAATTCTTACAATGCTTTCAGATTCGTAATAGTCAATAACGCTGGTGACTTTATTAGGGTCAATAGGATCTTCTTTTTTCTCAACGTAAGTGTATTCTTTCTTATCAAAACCGAGAAGTGAGGCTAAGCTGTTGTTTACGTTAAAGTCAACCCAATATTGAGTGTTTGTTCCAGGTTTTCCAAAGGTTAGAGTGGACCTTGAAGTTGTATCACTTGTTCCAAGAATGACTCCATCTGCTCTGTATAAAGTTCCAGTTTGCTTTTCCATTTCTTTTTGCAAGTAATCGTTGATTTCGTTAATTTCGTAAACGCCTCCTTCGATGTAGATGGTATAACTGGTTGATCCTAGGTTAGGGCTATATTTGAAGACGTTATTTTTAGAGGTGATGTTTGGGTAGCTGCGATAAGTCTCAAGCCCGACTAAGGCCATTTCATAATTTTTTTCAGTTCCAAGATCAATGAGAACGTCAAAGTAGGTTCTAATAACGCTGCTATCCACCGTTGAAGTTTCTTTTTTAGATTTAGCGATAAAATAAAATCCAGACATGTTTTTTATACGTTTGGAGAATAAAAATCGCTAAACCCGCTTCGGTATTTTCTCTGGTTCTTTTTAGAAGACAAATTAATGGCAGCAAACCCATGAGGTTGAGACCAGCAGTACTTGCAGAACATTTTAAATTCTTCTTTATTCATGTCAACAGTAGCATGGTCTCTGTATAGGTGATCAACTTTTTTGGTCTTGAGGAAAGAGACAAATAAAATTAGCATTTTCTCTAATGATTTGTCTAGGGAGCATGAAATAGTTTTGAGCGAGATAAAAGCAGTCAACGTTAGAGTGTCTTCCTCGGATGTAATATTTTTCGCGTTTGTTTTGCTTGATAAGTTGCAAGTCGTCAAAGATCATTAAATTGTTTTTGGTAGAGTCTAAGGATTCGGGTTCAGGCACGTCTTCTTCAGTTTCAAAGAATTGGCATTCAATGTCTGTTTTTCCTTCCCTATTTTTAGAAATTTCTTCAATGACGCATTCAGGACTGGAGTTTAACTCTTCAATTTCGTTTTGAATGTTGAACAATTCGAGGATGATTTCTTTAGGTAATTTTTTTAAGGACCTTTTGAGTATTTTGTATTCAGGTTGAAAAAGTGATTTTCCAAACACTTGCAATCGGTTGTAATCAAGCCATCCCGGTCTAAGCAATAAATTTAGAAGCAACGTTGTTTTTCCACATCCAGACTTTCCAACGATGATACCTCGAATGCTTCTCGGGAAAAGCTTCTTGTTGTTTCTTTTAGTTTTACCAATGTTTCATGATAAATCAATCACTTCCATTTTTTATATATAAAAAATTTTCTTTATGTATTTAAAATGTATTGCGTCAAGTGTAAAAGAGAAACAGAAACCATTCACATGAGAAACGAGAAGACAAAAAATAATCGAAATATGTTAAAAGGGACTTGCGACTCTAACGGAACAACCAAATGCAAGTTTGTTTCCGCAACAAAAGGAGGTGACTTGGTGGAATCGATTAATAAACTGTCGAGCAAAGTGAAGCTTCCATGGGCTAAGTTTCCAGGAGAAATGCATATTCCCGGGATGAACTTTGCAGGACCTGGTACGAATTTGGATGAGACTGACTTCAACGAACATGTATCAGGAGTGGAGCAAACCGGTGGACAGAGTGGACAATGCAGCATACCATCACAATTTGGCTTATAAATATTTTAATGACAGACAGAACAGAAATTTAGCAGATCAGATGATGCTTGAAGAGATGGATTCTATACCCAACCCCACTCAAAAAGAAATCAACGAAAGAAAGCTCATTACTCCTGTGATTAAAGCAAAAGCTAATTTTGGATTGGGTGTTAGTAAAAAAAAAAAATTCCCCCCACGAACCTGAAATGGACAGATCAGCTTGCAGAGGAGCTTCATAAACCGGTCATTCGTCATTTTAAAAGAAGAAGGGTGATTGTGAATGACGTCGATGAAATATGGGCTGCAGATTTGGTTGACATGCAATCGTTTTCAAAATTTAACAACGGCGTAAAATATTTGCTCATGGTGATTGATGTGTTTTCAAAGTATGGATGGATTGTTCCATTAAAAAGCAAAACGGGTCTTGAAGTGGCTGAAGCGTTGAAAAAAACTTTCGTAGAAAGAAAGTGTTCTAAATTGTGGGTGGACAAAGGAAAAGAATTTTATAACAAGCATGTGAAAGCGCTGGCTGTGCAATTGTATTCTATTGAAAACGAGGAAAAAAGTTGTGTCGTTGAGGGGTGGAACAGAACGATGAAAGAAAAAATGTTTAAATACTTTTCAGCCAACATCACAAATAAATATATTGACATTTTAGATGAAATGGTGAAAAATTACAACAGCACAAAGCACTCTTCTATAAAAATGACACCAGTTGAAGCCAGCGAAGAAAAGAGCAAGGTTTGGATGAATCTGTATGGAAAGGCGCAAAGTGAAAGAAAAGATACGAAATTTTCCATAGGTGACAAAGTGCGAATTACTAAAAAGAAGTCTAATTTTGAAAAGGGGTATACGCCGAGATGGACTGAAGAGGTTTTTACCGTGTCAAAAGTTCAGTTTTCAGATCCTCCTACGTATAAAATCACTGACGCTAATGGTGAAGAAATTCAAGGTACTTTTTACGAGCAGGAAATGCAAAAGACACATCAAGACATATTCAGAATTGAAAAAATCATTCGCAGAACAAAGAGCAAATCACTGGTCAAATGGTTAGGATATCCAGACTCGTTTAACTCATGGGTGGATAATAAAGATCTTTCCCCATTAAAATGATCCACGGATTAAAAAATGAGTTAAGTAGATTTATTTTCTATATAAATAAATGAATTATATAACTGTCGAGAATTTTGATGAGAGTAAATTATCAGTGGGTGAGATATATTCAGCAACAAGTCCAATTCAGTTTCAAAAGGTTCCGTTGTATTATGAGTACCCTTCAGGCAAAGGCCCAGTTGTATTGCGCATTCCTGTTTTACATTCTCTTGGAGTGTGTAAGAGTTTAAATTTAGAGACTAAGAATCTGAAAGGTTATTCCATGTCTCTTTTAAGCGAGGAAGGGAGTAAATTTGCAGAGGTGACTGAAAAAATATCAAAATACCTTCACGAACAAGTTCCTTCGTTGAAAAAAGGTGGAAGATCAAAGAAGATAGTAACAGAAGACTTGTATATTTTAAAAACAATGCCTGGCAGTTCTCCTATTCTTTTTGGTTAATTGTATACGAAGAAAAAAGGGTCAGACATAAAAATAAGTTCAATCTTTTATTTGAAGAAGGATGGTAAAATGGAAGTGAATAAAAGTCCTTTAGAGTATCTTAATCAAAAATGCGAGGTGGTTGCTTCTTTAAAAATAGAGGGATTGTTTATTGGTTCAAAGGTAGAGTGTATTCAAGTGAGTGTTTCAGAAGTGTTGTCGTAAAGACTTGTCCTATTAAAAGCATCTTGACTGATTTAGAAGACGTGCAAAGTGATTTTTAAATTTTTTAAACAAATTTAAAAATGATCGACGTTGAAGGAATTATTTTGCCTAATGAGACTTTAAACAACTTTCAATTGATAAAGGCTGCTAAACAGTTAAAAACTAAAAACCTTCGAGGTGTTTTTGTCAGAGACGAGTTGCCAAAAAAGCCAAGAAGAAAAGAATGTTGGCGAGAAGAAATAAAATTTATTAAGACAGTGTGAATGAAAACATGATAGATTCTCAATTCCAAACGGATGTGAGCAAACTGTTTAAACCGATCAT
This sequence comes from Hydra viridissima, assembly GCF_058129835.1. Lineage (NCBI taxonomy): Eukaryota > Metazoa > Cnidaria > Hydrozoa > Anthoathecata > Hydridae > Hydra > Hydra viridissima. The sequence continues at coordinate 11,109,836 of NW_028324305.1, forward strand.
CGAGAGCAATAAAAAGGTGATAAATAGCATCAAGCCTGAGGTTAAATCTGAGGTTAAATCTGAGGTTAAATCTGAGGTTAAACCTTTTTTAGACTCAACAAGAATGGAAGAGTCGTATATTCCTGAGAGCAATATGTCTTTGAGGCGTTTGTTGGATCTGGACACAAGAGCAAAATTTAAAAGAAGTTTTAAGAACAAGTTTGAATTGAGTAAAAACGACGGTCAATATACCATTGGAAAAATGGGAGTGATGTTTGAGGGAGATGATATGATTGTTGGAGGTGAAAAGTATGAAGGAAAAAGAGGTCTTTGGGAGTTGATAACCAATCCAAACATTTCGAACGAAGTGACAGCAAAAGATGTGGCTAATTACTCGAAAATATTGGTAGATAGCGGTGCTGTAAAGCCAGATGCAAGAATGAACAAATCTAAAGCTGCAGAGGTTGAGAAATACAATCAATTCATCATACCTATTGAAAGCGATCTTAAAGGAAAAAAAGTTCGTGGACTTATCGTTCTTCCAAGCGATCCGAATGCGTTGGTGGAAAAGCTTCAATTGAGTATCGCTTCTAGTCATCCTGGAAACACGGCTTCAAGAAACGAGGCTGTGAGCATATGTGATGAGCTGTTGAGACAAAAGGTGATTAGCGAAGATCAGTACAAGTCGATTCAGAGATGTATTGCGAAATAATTTTTTTTGCTTATAAAAAAATGATCGTTTACAGAAAGAGATATGTGAGAAAACACGTGATTGGTGGAAGCGGTATATTTGACACGTTTAAAAATTTCATGAGACGAGCGGCTGCGTCGAGCGCATCGAGAGCAGCGTCGACTTTGGCTATAAAATGGCGAAAAGCGAGTTGGAACGAGAAGCGATTATGGCTGCCAAGTCTGCTGGAAAAGAGCTAGCTTCTTCTGCGATTACTACTGCTAAAGATGTGGCTAATGACAAGGGAAAGAAAGCTTTTGAAAAGGTGTACTGGAACTCCGAAGCAAAGACATTATTTCAGAGCTGGCTAAAGCTCCAGCTCCAAGTCGTGTTTCCGACCGTGTTTCCGACCGTGTTTCCGACCGTGTTTCCGACCGTATTTCCGACCGTATTTCCGACCGTGTTTGCGACCGTGTTTGCGACCGTGTTTCAGACCGAAGGTCAGAAACAGGATTTGTGGACGAGTATTCCATGATGGGTGGATCTTTAAGTCGTAAAAACGCAGTTCGAATCCAAGACCTGGTTAAAATGGGGAAGGGACTTAAAATTGTCTGAAAAATTCATTTTTCAGAGACATGAAAATAATTTTTAGAGGCGCGCGTTCGGAACTTTTGGAACTTTCAGAGCTTTCGGAACTTTCGGAGCTTTCGGAGCTTTCGGAATTTTCGGAACCCTCAAAAAAATTTTTTTTCTTTTATATAAAAAAATGGCAAACTCCGAGATTTTAAATTTTACAGAAGAAGTCATAATTGATGAAGGAATCGAGAGATTCAAGTTCACGAGTATGAGCCCGTGAGCACCAATTTAAACAACACTGGAGAGATAAGAATTAATATTGAACAGCAAGATTTGTTCACTCTTCCCTCTGAGTCCTATCTTTTAGTTGAAGGAAGACTGACTAAAGCAGACGGTACGGCTTATGCAGACACAGATGTGGTTACTTTTGCAAACAACGGCATCATGCATCTGTTTAGCCAAATTTCTTACTATTTGTCAAATCAAGAGGTAGAAACCATCTATAGCCCTGGTCAATCCACCACTATGTTTGGCTATCTTAAATATCCGGTCGAGTTTCAAATATCTGAAGGAATGAATCAACTGTGGCAGCGAGACACGACCGTGGATACTGATCTTGCTAATAAAACAGGGTTTATCAACAGACACGTTTACATCATCAAGCAGCCAGCTGATAAAGGAACCTTTTCGTTCTGCATTCCTTTGAAGCACATTTTTGGTTTTTGCGACGATTATGACAAAGTTCTTTATGGTTTTAAGCATACCGTTACCCTTGTGAGAAAGAGCGACACGGATGCGATTTTTAAAGCCAATAGCACAGGCGCAGGAAAAGTCGATTTGACAAAATTGTCTTTGTTTACGCCTCATTTCACTCCCTCTCTTTTGGAGAGCAACAATCTTTACAAAATCATCGAGTCTAAAGTAGACGTTCCATTATCGTTCAAGTCTAGACAATGCGACACCATTTTTGTTCCCGTGGCAAACACATTCAGTTGGAGATTGAGCGCGAGATCTGCTAGCGAAAGACCAAGATATGTCGTGATTGGATTCCAAACCAACAGAGACGGAAGTCAAGACCGAAATCCATCCGTCTTTGATCACTGCGACATTAAAAACATGTATGTGACCTTAAACAGCGAAAGGTATCCTGCTGTGGACTACGACTTGGACTTTAAAAACAACAAATTCTCAAGGGCTTACAGAGACGCGTGCAAGTTTGACAATAGGCTATACGGCATTGACGACATTGTGGCTCATTGTGGCTTAAAATCAACCGTGTTGGACGTTCAAATCAAGGCCACCTTTAATGCAAACGTTCCTGCTGGCACTCAAGCCTTTGCCGTGGTGATCTCTGAGAAGATGCTCAGGATTAAATCCGACGGGAAAAAGATGAACGTTGTTTATTAATTTTTGGGCTTCTTAAAAATGAGGTGCACGAAAAAGATTTTAAAAAGCTGCTGAGAGAGAACGGCATTACTCAAACTTCAAAAAGCAAAATGGCTTCGTTGATGCTGGCGGTGGAGAACCATCTGATTGACAAGAGCGAATGGATGAAAGACGTGATGGAAGAAAGACCGGTGGGACGACCTAAAAAATTGAATTCGAGTTAAGAAAAATTCGTAGTTTTTTAAAAAAATGGAAGAAATAATGATGAGACATAGAGAAAGACTTGGAGAAATAATGATGAGATATAGAGAAAGACTCGGAGAAATAGCTAGATCAGCTGAAGAAAGGTTAGGAGAATCATTGGTATCGGGTAATGTAATGATTGAAGGAGTATTTAATAGAGTAATGGAAGGTGACAGCGATGATGGTGACGACGGCGATGATTGGGAAGATGATGAGGAGCAACAGCGAAAATTGAAGATTAAAGCATTGCTTAAAGATTTCCGTTCTGATAGACGTAGAGTTTGTGCTCCTGCTGCTTAAAAATTTTTTAATTCTTCGAAAAGAATTGAAAGATCTTAATATTTAAAAAGATGGAAAGAAAGGATTGAATTTGATAAAATGGGCTGTGCGCATTTATTTTATGAAACTGACTGGGGGAATCTTGCTGCTTAATAATTCTTTTCAGAAAATTGAATTCGAGTTGAGAAAAATTTGGAGTTTTTTAAAAAATGGGAGATATAAATGAATTGAAAAAAATAAAAAGAGAGTTGGCGGAGGAATGAAAAAATTTGGCAAAAAGAAGAAGAGAGTTGGGAGAGGAAAGGAAAGAAAGAAGAAGAGAGTTGGAAGAGAGAAGAAGTTTGTCAAGATTAATAACAGATCTTGAAGGGGAAAGAAGAAGAGAGTTGGAAGAGGAATTAAGAATAGAGTTGGAAATGGAAAGGGAAAAAAGAAGAAAGTTAACACGGGAAGAAAAAAGAGAGTTGGCAAATAAAAGAAGAGAGTTGGCAGAGGAAAGAAGAAAGTTGGCAGAGGAAAGAAGAAATTTAAAAGAAAGAAGAAGAGAGTTGGAGGAAAAAATGAGAGAGTTGAAAAAGGAAGAAGGGGAAAATGAAGTTGATAAACTAATTGAAAAAATCAGGCAGCAAGGAAAAATGTTTGAAAAGATTTTCAATCTCAAATGTAAGGTTCGTGCAAATTTGTATAGACCGTTACTTGCAGGGGAGTTTAAAAATAAATACAGGCCGATACACAAAATGGTTAAAGACCTCTTCCTTCTCAGAAGTCAGGTGTACATGGAATTTATGGAAATTCCCAATGAGCAAATGAGTAAAAAATACATGGACAATATTAAAAGACTGTTTTGTCACGATCTGTATTATCTAGATTTTTAATTAAATATGCCAGGTCGCATGATTAATGAATATGATGAAGAAGAAGACATGTTGATGAGTGGCTGTCATTCTCTAAAATGGATGCAGACTCAAATTGAACTCATGATGTTTGAATAAAGATCTTTTCAAAGAATTGAAAAATTGATTTTGAGTTAAGAAAATTTTTTTTCTTTACTTAAGATGAATTATATAGATGAATGGAGTCTTTTGGAACTTCTTAGCGGTAAAGAATTAACTTATGATGTAGAAAAATCTAGAAGTTTTCTTAAATTTCAAAAAAACGTTAGAAAACTTCCAAAGTTGGTTAAAATTGCCTTCATTGAAATGATTCAAATGCTACCATTCAAAGGAGTTTTAAAAAATTTAAAATCTGTTATTGGTTCACATCATTCTATTGAAATTCAAAGATCTTTTTAAAGTGGTTTAATACATCCTAGATCAGTAAGCGAAATTTATCGTACTTATAATGCAGACATTGCTAAAATTACAAAAACAAATTTCAATATGAGTAAAATTAAAGAATGAGAAAAAGCAAGGAGGGGAAAATGAAGCCTTTTTAAATTTGGTGAAAAGAGCTGCGATTAAAGTCCTAGAGAAAAACAAAAGAACGAACATTATTTTAACATGTGAAATGACACGTGTGAACATTGCTACTGGACAAGAAGCTATTCGCACTGTGTCCTTCCCGTCTAAATATGAAATTATTCTCGAATCAACAGATACTGGAGAGAGCTTTGAGACGTGGAAAGAAAGAATTCTTGAAAACTGGGTCAATTACAGCAATGAAGGATCCAATTGGAAAGTGTCCAAAATTTTAAAAATAGATGTCAATGTGATCGAATACACCCCTCTTACTGCTTCTTCCTACATCGATTTACTGATGACTTGAAAAATAAAAAGGCCATTATCAATATGGAAAACAAAGACAATCAATGCTTTATGTGGTGTGTTACTCGAGCGCTAAATCTGAAGAATAGAGATAATGGAAGAATTGATGAAGACTTGATTCTAAAATCGGAAGAGTTAAATTGGGAAGAAATTGATTTCCCTGTCAAGCTTAATCAAATCGACATTTTTGAGAACAAAAATTTAGACATTAGCGTTAATGTTTTTGGGCATGATGAAAAAAAACCACACCCTTTACGAATATCTAAAAATAGAGATCGAAAGCATAAAATAGATTTGCTTCTCATTTCAAACGATGAGACGAATCATTATTGCCTTATTAAAAGTAAAAGTTGATTGTTTTCCTCTTCTACACCGTCATGGTGTAGAAGAGGAAAACAATCTCCAAGCGATTCTCCAGAGCGGAAACCCTGCAAGTAATTATCGCAATAATGTTTTTTATCATGGTAAAAAACATTATTGCGATAATTACTTGCAGGGTTTCCGCTCTGGAGAATCGCTTCTTAAACATTGGACTTATTATCAAGAACACAGTTCTGTTCGAATTGAACTCCCTATAGAAGGAACCACCCTTCAATTCCAAAACTACAACAGATCAATGAGAGTTCCGTTCGTCGTTTATGCTGACTTTGAAAGTTTCATCAAACCTGTTAACACTTGCACCCCCGACCCTAGCCAATCTTACACCAAACAGTATCAAAAACATTCACCAAGCTCCTTCTGCTATTTCATCAAGTGCTTTGACCAAACCGTTTATAAAGGAAAACTTATCATGTACACAGCAGAATCGATGATGATGACGTAGCTCAAAAGTTCATAGACTTGCTCGAAAAAGACCTTAAAAAGATTTTCAACAAGATTGATTTTAAAAAAAAGAAGGTGTTGACTAATGAGGATGAAAAAATTTTAATGATGCAACACAATGTCACATTTGCGAAAGAGATCTTGACGGTGATAAAGTCTTAGACCACTGCCATTTTACTGGAAAGTATCGAGGAGCTGCTCATAACAAATGCAACTTGGATTATAAAATTCCAGAATTCATACCCATCCTATTCCACAATTTTTCCGGTTACGACAGCCACTTGTTCATCAAAAAATTAACAGGTGGAAAATTAAAATGCATCCCCAACAACGAAGAAAAATACATCAGCTTCTCAAAAAAAATCAAAGTAAGAGAATTTATTAATAAGAAAGGCAAACTGCAGGAAGTTTGGAGAGAATTGAGGTTTATTGACAGCTTTAAATTTATGGCTTCATGTTTGGACAGTTTAGCTAAAAATCTGACCGATGACCAATGCAAAAACGTAGCCAAGTACTACTCTGGAAAACAGTTTGAATTATTGAGGAAGGAAGGAGTTTACCCTTACGAATGGATGGACACGATTAAAAAGTTTTCCGAAACAACATTACCTCCAATCGAAGCGTTTTCCTCCAAACTGAACGATAAAGAAATAGAAGTTAAAGACTATGCGCATGCTCAAAATGTTTATAACGAATTTAAATGCATAACGTTTAAAGACTATTACGAGCTGTACAAAGTCTCTGATGTACTGATGCTAGCAGATGTCTTTGAAAATTTCAGAGACGAGTGCATGAAAAATTATAAACTAGACCCTGCTTGGTATTACACCTCTCCAGGCTTGGCTTGGGACGCTTGCTTGAAAATGAGTAAAATAACATTGGAGTTGTCGAGCGATCCTGATATGCTTCTCATGGTTCAAAAAGGAATACGTGGTGGGATAAGCATGATTTCAAACCGACATGGAACTGCTAATAACAAATACATGGGCAATTCGTATGATCATTCAAAACCATCCACATTTATCCAATACTTGGATGCAAACAATCTTTACGGATGGGCGATGAGCAGACCTCTTCCTACTCACGGTTTTGAATGGATGACTGAAGATGAACTTTTAAATTGGAAATCTATGCCATGCGTTCTTGAAGTCGATTTAGATTACCCCGATCATCTTCACGATGATCACAACGATTACCCTTTGGCTCCTGAAAGAATGACTCTCAACAAAGTCGACAAGCTTGTTCCGAATTTAAACCCGAAAAAGAATTACGTCATACATCATGAAAACCTAAAACTGTACGAACGATTAGGACTAAAAATGACAAAAATTCATCGAGGCATTAAATTTGTAGAAAGACCTTAGATGAAACAATACATTGATCGCAACACCAATTTAAGAACAGATTCCAAAAACGACTTTGAAAAGGACTTTTATAAGCTCATGAACAACTCCGTATTTGGAAAAACCATGGAAAACATTGAAAATCATGTAGATGTCAGACTTGTCACTACTAAAAAAGAAGCCTTAAAATTATCTAAAAGACCTCATTTCGAAAGTCGAACCATTTTTGATGAAAATTTGATCGCCGTGCATATGAAGAAAACAAAGCTGGTTTACAACAAACCCATTTATTTAGGAATGTGCATCCTAGACATAAGCAAAATTTTAATATTTGAACACCATTACGACTACATCAAACCAAAATACAATGATCGTGCAAAACTTCTCATGACCGATACTGACTCACTCATTTACGAAATCGAAACGGAAGATTTTTATGAAGACATTGCTAATGATGTACTAGAAAGATTTGACACGAGCGATTTCGACAAAAACCATCCTGCCATTAAAAAAGCTGGTTTTAAAGTTGGAGCAAATAAAAAGGTTATTGGTAAGTTCAAAGATGAAACTGGAGGAAAGCAAATTGAAGAGTTTGTTGGACTTCGACCTAAGCTCTACTCTTACAAGATTCTTAAAGAAGAAGACGGACACAAAAAATGCAAAGGTGTTAAGAAAAGCGTTGTTGATAAAAAAAATGAAACATGAGCATTATAAAGACTGCTTAATGAATGGAAAAGAACAGCTTGCAACCATGAACATTATCCGATCACATCTTCACAACATTTACAGTGAAGAAATCAACAAAGTTGCACTCAGTGCTGACGATGATAAAAGAATTATTTTAGAGGATGGAATTAGCACGTTGGCTCATGGAAATTATAAAAAAAGACCTTGTCCTGATTTGATTGACAAGCCTTGTTTTAACTTGATCAATTATAATAAAGTCTTTGGTCCTGATAATTGATATATTAGCTTATGATATTTGCAAACTATTAATAAAAAATGAATATCACTTCGTTAAATGAAAAAATTTTAAAGCAGTTCAACATTGATGCTGCAAAAGACATGAAGAACTTTAAAAAAATATCTGTTGAAAAAGCATTCTTTGTTGCAAAAACCATCCATCTTGTTCAAAGATATGAAGACATTTTGCAAACAAAGATTCCCTTTGAAGAAATTTACAAATACAAAGATGAAAAAGAAGACATTCGAAGAAAATACTCACAAATGACGATAAATCTTGTCAATAATAAAAAGTGGACTCATATTAAAATTGAGCAAAAGCCAATCTACTTGTATAAATGCAAATAATGCTCCAATGAAGATCTCAACAACTTTGAATTAGATGCGTGTGGTAAAAAATTTTGCAATGTATGTTCTTGCCAACAAGATACTCTAGACATTAAAATAGAGTACTATCACTCCAATATAAATAGACTAAGTTCGTCAAGAATTGTTCATTTCCAAGAATGCATCAAACAGTACAATGGAAGACAAAAATGCAAAGTTCAAAAGGAGGTTTTTGAAAAACTTAAAAGCAAATTTCAAGCATTAAACCTTCTAATTAACTCCAATAAAAAAAGCATCAAATATTCCAAAATTACTAAAGAGCATATACTCATCTTCTTAAAGCAACTTGGGTATACCTATCACTATGAAAATGCAAACTATATTTATTTTGTGCTGACTGGAAAAAGAATAGATGACATTGAATACTTGGAAGAACAGCTCATCAAGGACTATATAAAATTCTCTTCTCTCTATGAGACTTATTATGGAAGAGACAAGTCGAAAGATATTAATAGAAAAAGCTTCATTAGCGCGCAATATATTTTGTTTTAACTTTTAAGAAACAGAAATCATCCTTGCAAAATTGAAAACTTCTCATTTCCAAAAGCTATTGATAAGAAAAAGATGCATGATGAAATTTGCTCTTACCTTTTTCAAAAACTAGGATGGACTTTTACTCCCACTTTTTAATTATTATTTAATTATTTAGTTATCGAAAAAGGTATGATTTACTTAGAAACTTTCTAACTAAATTATTACAAAAACGCATATTCATGAGCTCTATAAAAGGTGGCACATCAAAAAACTTAACGCGCTTAAGTATGGGATTATTAAGGTATCAATGCGCCAGAACTCTCATTTCTCTACTACTCTCATTTGAGCATCACTATCACTATTCACGTCTGCTGATGTAATTATATCTGCCGAGCTTAGACGCTTTATTAGGTTTATTATAATTTTTTTATTTTGGGCACTTGTATTCGGTACAAAAACATCAGAGATTTTCGATGAAGTAACCTGGCCATTATGAAGATAATAAACTGTGCTGCTTAATGGCGTTCTCCTCTCTTTAATTCGGTGACTAAAAGCGGCATGCAATTGTTTTCCAGTTTCGGATTGTTGTTGTTTTATTTTGGTCAACATAAACTCTAATGCAATGTCAGCTGTAATTAAAGTTGCGTCTCTTCGACAAGGTGCTTCCACAGTTGCTTTAACGGGAGTCAAAAGTACCACTAAACCTGATGTGGTTCGATATTCGTTTTCGTTCATCTTAACTGAACTATCAAAATTGGAATTCAGAAAATGAATCAGAAATGCCTTTTTAACACAATATTTTAACTTGTCAAATCCTTCAAGCATAAACAACAAACTGCTCCATCGGGTTTTGCAATCCATTATTAAATGGATGACCAAACTCAATTTTCACGTACTTTAGTAAATAATTTTCTTTTTTTGTTGGGGACCTTTTAAGCATTTTTACAATTTTCCTGACTTAGGTTATGATAGGTCCTATAATTTGATGTTTAATTGTAACCTCAGATGTTTCATTGATTAACAATGAATCGTTTGAATCTCGTGTACAATCTTCCTCTTCATAAACATGTTCGCTTTTGTAATCATCATCTTTGTCTTCATTATCGTTGTTATCTAAATTTTCAAAAAAAGTGTTCTCATCTTCTAAACTTTTGTCAACTTCCAAGTGACTGGCGTCTTTTTAGAGCCTCTTGATATTCGATCAGTTATTTCCTTTATAACTTGCTTTTTAATCTACTCGTTGTAGTCTAATACCATTTTTCTGATAGTATTACGTGATTTTGGAACATTTTTATATCTTCTTGCAACTAACCCGGCTCGTATATCAATGGAATTACAAATTGTACTAAATGATATACCATCTTTTGCTGCCATACGCGCCAATACTTCAGATAGATTTTCCTCTTTTTTCGATGCTGTTGAAAAATAGTTAGTGATTTTCGGTTTTTTATTTTGAGGTTCTTCTTCTAAAATCTTTTAAATTTGAAGCTCTCGTGGATAAACTTGGTACTTGCGATTGCAATGTTACTTTAAGTTTATGTTTAGACAGTAAATGGGAATGTAGATCTTTTGTTGAACCACCTGCAATTTTCAATGTTTTTTTGCATGTACTAACTTTGCACATGGCTGTTTCATCTGTTCCTCTTAAGAAATGTCTCCATATCAGATTTGTGCTATTGAATTCAGCATAGTTTGTCATGATATTTACTTAAGTTTTTTTTAAAGTTCTAAAGTTCTTAAATTATTTCAATTTACGTTTCTTTATCAGATCTATAATTTTAACTGAATTTGTTACTGTGAAAAGGATAACCACTTTGAATAACTGCAAAAAAAAGCTTATTTACTTAAAAAACCTTCTGTATTTTGAAAACTTCATTCATTTAAACCCTTGTTGAAAAATTTTTGAGAATCACACATAGATTTCGACGCATAAGAATTGTAGGGTTCTATCTAATTTTTGTTGTTGTGAGAATTTAACTTTCAATTTTTCTTAGTTAATATGTTTTTATTCCTGTCATTTTTTATAATTTCAACTATAACTCTTTTTTTATTTATGTTTCATAATTAAACCGATAATATTATTTATAAATATTTTAAATTTTTTGTTTTTTATTATTATAAATTGTTAATTAAAACTTTTATTTATAAATTCTTATAATATGAAAAAAGCAGATAGAACTCTTTAATTCTGCGACGATTTGGAATTAAAATGAAGCCGAAAATTCGAAATTAAATTAAATCATTGCAAAGAGAATACAGCTATGAAACAAATATTTTACCAAAGATTGTATTTACTAGACACTTTATAATGTACAAATAAGTTAATAACTTAATCCCTATTTATCTTTATTTTTCTTTTATTACGTTCCCGAAATCCCGGAAAATTTTTGTAAAAAATCCCGGGATTACGGGATCAAAAATTTGTAAGGATTGCCATCCCTATAAAAAATACTGTTCTAGATTTCGTTAGAAAATAGCGCAAAAAAATCGACCAACAAAATGAAAGATCATATCAAAATTATATCATGAACTCAATGCGCACAAAATTTTGTATAACACCGAACATAATGTCAAAAAAAGAGGTTTTCAGTTTCGATTTTCCAGGAACATCAAAACTTAGTTCTTTTCTGGAAATTGCATTCACCAAGAAATTCAGCCATTGCAGTTGCTCACCACTAAAATGTATTATATGTAACATCATCTAACAATGGTTTTTTCTTATTGAAAATATGAAGGTAATAAAAAAATAAACAAGAAATATTACGTAAAAATATAACGTGGATGATGCTGTTAATCAATATGAATGGCAGTAGTTTAGAAACTGTGAGCAGTTACAAATATTTCCAACAAATTACCATCTTTCAGAGTGCTATAAAGTGCTAAGATATGCACAGAAAAATAGGAACTCTATCATCTTTGAACTGATAGAACGAGGTAGCCCTTTACATTATAAGTTACACGTTTAACTGATACACTTGTAGCTTTAAATATTTTACTAAAATTATATCCAAAATAATCAATTAGTTCGTCTTGATCACGTTTTGGAATATACAGTAAATATCATAACTCCATTCTTTTCATCTTTATTGTTTCAGAGGCAATCATAAGAGTTCAATTCTGCACATTGTCTTATTTGGTGGCGTTTTGATAATGTAAAGGTTATATTTTTGAAGTTCGAAATTATATGGCACAATCTATTTGTGAATCTATTAGTTTCTACTTAAAGAATATAGTTTCTACAGAAACTTACTGCCCAGAGTGTTGACGGCGGGTCTAGCCATTTCAAAGTTTTTCAAAACTTAAAATTTTATGAAAAGTCTTCGGCGAATGCAACATATTGAGGCATAAAACCAAATAGATTTTTAAAAAACTAAAAAATATGTTATGGTTTTTTGAAAAACCAAAGAGTTTTTCAAAAAACCACTGAAAAACCGATTTGTTTTACAGTGTAGGTGGTTGCAAATCAAAGTGAAGCATAGTTGGATAAATGCGCCACAACATATCTTGAACCAACTTTCCCTTATAAAACTTCAAGATGAAAATTTAAAGAAAATTATTGAATAATACATGAGATCTTCAGCATAATATTCTCATTCTAAAATCTTATTACAAGTTTACTTTGAAGCCAAAACAAGATTGAAAGAAAATTTGCTGTTAATAAAATCTAGAAACAAAAAAGTATCAAAAAATGGGAAGTCTAGCTCCCAGAGCATACAAGACTCCTAACTTAAACTTGCATGAAACCACATTGACTGGCCTTAAAACATGGGAAGAAGCCTTTAAACCTATCTTAACCTGTCAAATGAACAATAGTGATGTTGAAAGATTCCTGATTGTACTATGATATTTCTATATTTCCTTGTTCACACACAAGGAGTTGAGAGGGAAATTAAGGAGTAAAATTAATTTTCCTTGTGCTTAATAATATATTTTAATTGATAAAAATTTAAGAAATATTAACTGTCTTGAAATTAGTTTTTAAATGATTAGCTTTTTCTTAGGTAACTGCTGCTTTTGAAACAGTCTTTGGTTTTGAGAGAAAAAATGATTTTATCTGAAAAAGAGCAGAAAATAGAGCGATAATGCCTTTTTCTAATAGCGAGAAGGAGATATCTTAAGTTTAGGATTCATTTTAGTCATTATTAGTGCCTATAACAGAATTTATTATTTGGTTTATCTGAGCAAGAGCAGAAATTAGATTAATAATGCCTCTTTTTAATAGCAAGAAGGACATATCTTAAGTTCAGCATTCATTTTAGTCATTTTTAGTGCCGATTACAGAATATATCATAGAGATATTTAGATATTATAGAATATATTGTTAGAGATAAAATATTTTAATTTTTGTTTGTCAACTTTTATAACCTTAATATCGTATTGTAGAAAAAGCATTTATGAAACCTGGCTTCTATACATGGGATGTAAAGGGGGGTTTATACAACACTCCAAAAAAATCCATAATTATTGACATCCAATCTGGAAAAAAGAAATCGCTTTTTATAACATCTGTCTTACACATTTTAAACTTTTCTTTCCCCCCCCCCCCTCCCCCAGTAGGCATTGGACGTTCTTAGAAGTCCAGTGGACGTCAATGGACGTCTTGGACGTTCAATGCCTACTGGGCCCATTTGAGTTAAAATTTGCAAAAATAAAGGTCTGTTTTTGCAACTGTTGCTTTTACTTTGATAAATTTATATATGCCACACCTTAATGTGTGTACTTAAAGGCCAAAAAATCCTTCGGGACCGACCTTGTTAATTAAAGTTGAAAAGTACGGGATGCCCAAATGGATCTGTACATTAGGAATATGACAATTTTTAAAGACCCTATCCCCATGTTATTTTTTGTGGAGTTTTAATGCAAAGATCAAGAAAAATCCAATGGCAAGTGTCAACATTAAAAAAATGTCACCCCCCTTATTCAAATTTATAAAAATATATACAATTATACATTGTACAAAATGGTTTTTTTTAATCAGAAATACAAACACACAGGTTTTAGTGTTCATTTGTCAAAAGATATTTAATGTTAATTTTTTCAATGCTTTGCACAATGGAAGTAAATCCTGCAGAACTTTAATTGCACGTTCAGCACAAATGTTTGACCTTTGAGTTGGGATTGGAGTCGGCTCAACCGACCAAAAAGTCCTTAAAGTCTTTATTGCCTTTGAGTGATCTTTGCAAACGGCTGCCAAATTATTGTAGTTATCCTGATTATAAACCTGACCAGAAAACCAGATGTCACTCCACGTGCCACTAATAAAGTCACATGATGACTGACCTTCGGCTGACCTTCGAAATTCTGGAAGTAAAATATAAGCTAGCAAAGCATAGATTGCTCGGCTATTCCATCTTGCATTGCTTATATTTGACAAAGTTCTGAAATTTACTTTAGGGAAGCATCCTGCTTTCTTAAACTGTCTGTAACAAGTGATCAAGTGATGAAGGAAAGCCATATCATCTCTCCAAACAATTTCTTTTTCTTCCTTCAGAGCATATCCAGAATTGTCAAAAGATGCTTTTAGTTGCTGGTACTCTTCTGTTATTCTGCTGATGAACCAATAATTGAGATTAGGCGAGGTTGTTGCTGCTTCAAAATAATCATTCATCACATGTTTTAGTAATGTATCAAGAACATGATGATGGCATCCAATATAAAGAGGTTTGTCTAATCCAAGCTTAACAAAATGCTTTTGTAGTAGTGTGACTGCCCCAACAGATTTTCCTGTATTTGCAGAGGTTGTATCAGAAATTATTAACTTAATTGCAGGCCATAGCTAATATTCATCAAGCACAGTTTTTATTTCATTGTATATTGTTTCACCTTTTCCTTTGATCAGTGCAAGAACTGCTACTTTAACTTCTCTATTTTCATTTTTTAGAACTACAACCTGGTACTCTGTATTCTTTATGTGCTTCCCATCAAAGTGCAAGCTCCAGTTTTCATTTTTTAGAGTTTCAATAAAATGTTCTTTTAATTTTTCTCCTGCTTTCATTGTAGCTTTGTAAACACCACTTTGACTTGGAGTTGGAATAGAAATTCCATCTTTTGCAAAAGTTTTGCAGACTGTGTGTGCCTTTCTTGAACTCAGTTTTGCTTTTGTCACCAAATTTATTGCATAATCAGTTTTTTGTCTTTTACATGTTGTTGGAGCCTCTGAATCTTGAGAACCACTATCAGAATCTTGTTTTTCTTCTTCCGTGCTAAAATGTTCTTCATCTTCACTGCTTAAATCATCCTTAGTATCTTGACTGACTCTTTGCTGTTCTTCATCTTTACTGCTGAAATCATCCTTAGTATCTTGACTGACTTTTTGCTTAATCAACTTTAGTTTCTAGGATGAACTCCTTGTGTATCTTCAATTGTGGTGCAGTAGCCAGCTCTACCATTTGTTGACATCTGAAGATTAAAGAAGGCTTTATCTTCCTGGCACAACCATTCTTCATTTTCATCAGTTACCTTGAACAAGTTGGTAAAGTCTTGCGTTCCTGGTTTTCTGCTGTCTTTTTCATACTTATTTAGTACATTCTCAATTTTTCTTGAGAATTAGATTTGCCTTTTTAAATTGGAAGATTCAGTTTTTTCCATAAGATTTTTACTTCTTTGACCACTATCACAACTCTCTCCTGTCTACTTTTCACATTTGCAGTCAAGCACTTAAATCTGTCCAAGATATGCTATTCTGTTGGCATTTTGTTCATTTGATCAAGACTGTCAACAATCTTTGCATACTTTCTTGAATTCTTGGCTGTTTCAAACCTCACCAAATTTGATTCCCATAGTTTCTTATTCAAATCTGAAGGAAGACTATTTTTAGACATCTTGACTATAGTCTTGTCGAATTATAATTTAAGAGTAAATTTAGTTATCTACAAATAAACAAATCTCATGAGTTTAGGTTTTCAAAAGAAGTTTATAAAATATCAAAAGTCAGGTGATGATAACAAATATAATATATAATATGAAAGATTATGTAATAAGAATGCATACATTTAGCAAAATCACACCAGCAATAAACTGAAGCTGTGATACCTTAAACTGTACTGTATCTAACAATAGATATGAGTCATCAAAAAACATGCCACTGAACTTATTGCAATAACTTTGCTCATTGTGAACCGATTTTAAAAATTTATTCAGCGATTATTCACAACTAAATTATCTACTAAACGACATCAAAATTTCCACCAAAGTGCCATTGCTCACTATGCAAGTGCACTCCAAACTTCAACAACACAAAATTGTCTCATTTCTTTACCAAAAAGTGAAATTACTGAAATGCAAATGTTAAGCTAAAAACATCCAAAAGTTTAAATACTTTTAGTTGTTTTCTAAAAATGGTGTCTTCTTCAAGTAGAGAACAAGAACAATACTTGACTAATATAAAATATTACTTTTTAAATTCTTTTTTATTGTCTCAACCTAGAATTTTTAAACTAATTTTAACTTCTATATAAGAAATCAGACAATTTTTCTGTTGTTGAAGTTTGGAGTGTTCGTGTAGAGGCAGTTTTTAGAATTGGGTCGCCATCAGACGAATGTTTTTCTACAATTCAATTCTTAACAAAACCTGAAATTTTGTTAGGCATCAGACCAAATTTGACAAAAATATGGTAGAAAGTTCAGTGGCATGTTTTTTTATGACTCATAGTGTAGATGGGAGAAAACAGTTTTCAGCTTAGGGGGATGAACTTTTTTAAGATTTAACACTTTCAAATGGTATTTCCAGTTTTAAAATGTAATTTCTCCACTCATAGTGGCATGGGAAACCAAAAATTGCCAAAAAAAATTTTTAGTCATACCTCTACTGTACATACACGTAACTCAACTCAAAATAACAATAAAGAACATAAAATATTGCTAAAGAACGTAGAAAGCGCTGTTTAGCGGTGCTCGCCCTAGTAGTCTTACTAACTAATAAATGGGAAACGCACGTTTGGTAACAACAGCTAATTGCATCTCTCAACTCATTAACGCAATAAAAGCTTTTTTTACTCAAAATAAAGTTGCTTTGAACTCACAAATGTGATTTCGCATTAGTTCAACCCAGCTATGGCTTTAGCCAAAGACATTTGTAAAATTTATCAGATACCAGATGTAGTGATGGAAATTTTTAACTTCTCAAACTTGTGTTGCTCTCTAGTTTGAATAATATTCTGTACATTAGTAAATACTGTAAGTTTAATAAGCGTTCTGTGTATGTCCAGTTAATTATTTACATTTAAAGTCAAAGGAAATAGATGAATTGTAGTAAATGTGATCATAAACAAATATATAAACAAATTTTCCATACAACAGTTATAACTTAGGATAATATAAACAGAAATTGCATCTCATATAAGAAGATTTGTTTGAATTTTCAGAATGCTTCTAAGCCATTGTGATTTGGTCGAAATATACTCTTGCTTTTGCATATAAAACAGCAAATTGTTAATCTTGAGAAATTTAATTTAATCTAGAAAAACTAGTTTTACACCAAACATTTGCAATAAATTGCAAAAACTTTATAAAACAATTGATATGCTAATGGGAAAAAAATCCGCTGTCACTATTTAACTTGGCAAGTGTCGAACTGATATTCCGCTCCTTTGCTAACAACTGGGTTGAATGCAACTTGTACGCTTCAAATTGCTAAAAAATATTTTAAAAATATAGATGAGGAAAAATATCATCTCTAATTGAAGACTAGATTAAGCTCAGAATAAGACCAAATTCATTTTCGATGATGTTATATTTGGTGATCAAATGCGAAAACCTATCTATTTTAGTTAATTTGGTGTAAATGACAAATTCAACTCTATTATTTTTTGTTTGTAGAGTAAATAAAAAATTTTAAGGAGAGGGGGGGGGGGGGGGTAAGTTTTGAGGCAAAATATTTAGGTAAATAAAACATTCTTTGCATGCGAGAAAATCATTTATTTTTATACTGTTTTGTTGCTCATATAACTCTCTTTCTAGATACGTAAGAAATTTTTCGATTATTATTCCACAACATGGTGAAACAAGTTGATCTTCGAAAACTTATCTACGCTTTGGTTTGACAAATGAACAAAGCCCATTTGGTAAAACATTTTCAAGTTGAAAATATCCCACGTGAAACAATTTATTGGATAATCAAACGCTTTGAGGATTGCCAACCATGTGAAAATAAGAAAAGAAAAGGTCGTTCAAGTAAATTGAATAAACAAAATCCAGAAAAATTCATTGTTTTACGATATTGTATTCGTAGAAATTTTAACAAACTGCGTTTAAAATATTATGAGACAACGCGCGCTAAAGTACTGTCAACAGTGATTCAAACAAATGTCTAGCATCATCGGTAAGTATCCAAAGGTTTGAGGCTTTCAGAACTCCCAAAAAATAGCAAAATTCGGTGAACTATGACTACATAATGGGAAATACTGTAGTTTGTCATGTTCTGAAAAGAATCAGCATATAGGACAACAAGGGTTGTGAATGTCAGAATAAAATTTACATTTTTTAAAAGTTTGCGATAATAGGGGAAGGATGGCAGAAGGGAGAACTTTGACACCATGCAGCTGCTTATGTTTTAATCCAATCAAAATTGAAATTAGTGTTAAAGAGAAAGTTAAGGGCAGGAGAAAATAGTTTGCAAAATTTTTGGTTGGCCGAAAAAATGAGCAGCTGCATAAGGTGTTCAATCTTCTCCTATTCGAGTTCTTCCCACCCTCCAAACTAATAAAAATTTGAATTATCATAAAAGAAAAAAATTATAACAAAAATATTACTTAACTTTTATATAAAACTTTTTCATTAATATTTTTCTAATTTCAACATGTATGGCGAATTGACTGTTTAATTAGCACAATATTTTATTTAATTAGTATATTACCACGTAAAACAAGTTTATTTAATTAGTATATTACCACGTAAAACAAGTTTATTTAATTAGTATATTACCACGTAAAACAAGTTTATTTAATTAGTATATTACCACGTAAAACAAGTTTATTTAATTAGTATATTACCACGTAAAACAAGTTTCGATTAGAAACCTTTTGCATCCTCTCTTATTTGAAGTCACAAACAAATAAAAAGTTACCGAAATAGTTTCAGCATTCTCATTTCGAAGTTCCCGAATTTTATTACGCATTTTACTTATCACGTCATTTTTTTCTATCTCATCAGATTCGGGTCTATTACAACAAACAAGTTTAAAAAAATGTAATGACAAAAAAAAATCGAAATGTTAATAGAAATAGTATACAAAGTATAATCTTAAATATATCATCAATAAAACAGTAACTAGTTCATAAAATATTAAAAAGTGGAATTACGTCATGTTTGACTTCAATTCCTTTAGTTTCTTATGAAGTTCATCATTAAAACGTTTTTGCTGATTAATTTCATTTTCTTGAACCTGAAAAATCCCAGAGATTTAACTTTGAAAAAAAAAGTAAAAAACGTTTTATTTAAACCAATTATTTGTTTAGAAATAAGAAAATTCATTATCTTCATATATTATATTTATACATAACTTTGTTATTTAAAACTAGAATCTTGTGGCTTTGTAGGTCTAATTATATAAGTTATCTTAAATCAATTTATCTCAAATGACCGATATTTATTTATTTAAAATGACCGATATTTATTTATTTAAAATAATTATTCGTTAAAAACCAAAAAACCAAGTCTTAAAGACGTGAGCCCTTTTGAAAAAACTAAGCTTAGAAAACAAAGAATAAACAAGCCTTGAAATCGGAAAAGACTTTCTGCTAAAAGATCACGCAGTTAAAAAAAACCCTAGAATATAAGAAGAAGAAAGCAAAAGAAAAAAAAGTAAAGATCAGTGTTTGAGCCGACTAATCGGTGAATGAATAATATATTTTGTAACCTTATAAAATACTATGATAGAATAACCACAAACCAAAATAAGCAGTTAAACGATATATGTTTTCACTCCATGCCCCTTTCTCACTTCAAATTTAGCTATAAACTTTCTTGTCCAAACTATAGGGCATTTTAAACCAAGGAACATCACCTTAAATAAAGGATTTTAAATATATTCGCAAACTTATTTAATCTTAAAAAAACACCATTGAACTTAGTTTCGAAGACCGTCATTCCAGTAAACATTTAAACTACCGCTGCAGATATTAAATATCCATTCGATAATACAGTATATTTCAATCTCATCACCAACGCCTGAAGGGCGCTGGTAATACTGATGATTAATAAAAATTAAGATAAAGCTCTGCATATAATCTGTTTTACTCTTTCGTTTTTACTCTTGGATTACCTACTGTTTTATTACTAGGTTTATAATTATAAACGTTAAAGACAAATCTGTTTAAATGAATTGGTGTAAATTTGTTTCAATGAGCTGGTATGATGTCTGCTTGTAGAGATAAGTCTGCTTCAATATATCGGTTTCGTGTCTGCTTATTAAAAAAAAAAAAAAAAAAAAAAACGTGTTTAAGGATTAAGCGTAGGATAAAGCCCTAAAACCGTCCATTTTAGCACATTTTCTAATTTTAAAATATCTACAAGAACTGAATTGTTTTCTTTTTATTTATAATATTTTTAAGATCTTTTGTCATACTTTGACACAATATTCAGGGGTTTCAAAAATGAACATAGAGTAGAGCCTGATTTTATACCGAAGGTTAACATAAACGAAGGAACTTTAACACGAGCATAAATCCAAAAAAGGGTTTTCCGACGATTTTTAGTGCTTAACGTTTGCGTGCATTAACCGTAGAGCGCATGCGTAAAATACTTTTGTTACAACATTAGACTGCGCTTACACAATTTAAAAAGGGTCCTGGTAAGGTGCCTCTTTTTGATCAACTTTATAAATTTTCGATGAATCAAATCTCTTCAAAGATTTGCTTGCCAAAAGTTTTTTAATTCTGTTATAGCCTAGAGAGATAATTGTTAAGTATAATAAGCTTTTATAAAAAAATCTTTAAGAATAAAAGTGGATATAAAGTGATTTTAACACTAAAATGAATATCGAGTAATTTTATTAAAATATGAGAGTAAGAAATTGTTTTTTTTCCGTACACTAATTTGTGTTCTCAACTGAGACACAATTAATTGCAATGACTTATTTTCAGCATATTTCTTTGACAGCTCTACTTTCACAACCTCGTTTTGCAGCTTAACTTCTTTGCACTTTCTGGTCAGACATTCTAAATGAAAAAAATCAAGTTTTACCTATGTAACTCAATTTGTTTATAAAAATATAAATTATATTTTCATCATTACTTTTTCTCAGGTATACACTAACCCAACGTCATTGAAATATCTATAAACTTTGCATATATAAATATATGCAAAGTTTATAAATATTCAAACCACATTGGATAAATTTAGCGGACGAATTGTAAATGTGTAACCAGAATTCTAACTCGTAATAAAACCAAATTATAAGGTCACCTCACTAAGAACGATTTTTTAAATTGTAAGCAGGCGAATTGCAAGCATAACAGTGGGCTAGTGTAATCGCTTATCAAAAAACAAACAAACAACAACAACAAAAAACAAATGAGAACAAGTAAGAACTGCAATAAGTACGTCACATGTTTTTACACCAACTTGCGCAACTGCAAACTTCGAACTGAGATTTCATATGAACTGGGACAACTGAATTTCCGAAAATCCATTTTACATTCAGTTTGTAAAGTTTTGGATATAAAGTTAAATAAAATATATGGAGAATCATTGATTTACATTTTTCTAGCAAAATCTGTTTTATCTGATTGTTTTAATTTTTTATCCTGGGCGCCTTGTAACTTTCATCCGTATTTGATTTAAAATTACACAGTTCTAGAGGTAAAAAATTACATGAAAATAACTGTTCTAAAATAATTTTGTGCTAAAAGTGAAAATAACATTTGTAAAAGCATATTTGCGCTATATGTAACAACTAACAACTATCGCCAAGTCTCCTCCGGATGTTACCCACCACCTAAAGCCATCAGATGCATCTGGTTTGGGCCACCAAAACGAAAATGGAGCAGTGAGAGCTCGAACATTATTGGACTGAAAGAAACAGTTTCAAAGGGAATTTTTATTGGTTTGTTTTATTTTGTGACATCACGGAATTACACCAGATAATACAACTTCTGGAATAAGCTCAACAGCAATTTTAACAGTCGACAGAACAAAATATTCTTTAGAACATTTCGACCTATATCCTTTTCAAAAAGATACAAGGTATTGGGTTCGGATATCGTGGTGTATAAATTTATCTACAAATGTATTTGAACAGATAAAAGCATCTTAAAGAAAATACCTTTTAGGTTATTAATTTCATTCAACTTCATACTTGATTCGCATGACCTTAAACCAAAATTTACTTTAAAAACTTCAATGTTTAAAAAAAAAAAAAGAAAATTAAAAATGATAAAAGTATTTAAAATCAAAATTAAGTAAAATGAATAAAAAACTTTAACATAAATAAAAATCATACAAATTGTGTGTTTCAGAAGAATTTTTTTCTTCCGCTCGTTTCATACAAATTTCCAACATTTTTATTGATGCATCCTTTTTATCCAATTTCTTTATTATGCTTTCTTTTTCTTTCATATATCTCGAGTGCTCTTCCTGCAAAATCAGATCGAAAACATGTTACACACAACGCTACTTTAAATGAAGCAAATATATTTGATGCTTTAGAAGATAGCAACTCTGCATGCAAAATATATTAGTTCGTTATTGAAACGTTTTTCTCCAAATTTTGTCTCTTTTTTTGTGAACAATTTATTATCATTTATCAGATAAATTTTTGCTTTGCTTTCAAAAGAGAAAAGAAAAAAAGAAAAAAAAAAAAACAAAAAATTTTGCAGACCGCAAACTTGATTTAAAAAAAAAAAAAAAAGTCATACCGCAAGGAATGTATTATTATTTAATAAAGATACGTTTTCTTCATTTATTACTTTAAGACGAATCTTCAATTCGCGGTTCTCCTGTAACAAGCTAATGTTTCTCTGCAAAGCCAATTCAGACTTTTCAATTTCCAGTTTGTGCTCATTTTGCAGTAGATTGCATTTTTTTTCTATCGCTTTTATTCTTTCTTCGCTCTTCATATAATTTGTAAGATATTCATCTGCCCTTTTTTTAAGCACTAAAATCAATTCAGATTGATGCTCTACGCGTGATTTTACTTCACCCTGTCCTTCTTGACAACATTCAATTTCATCAAAGCTCATTGACATGGCAAGTTTTTTTTTTTTTAAACTACTTCTTGCGGTATTTGCAAAAACTGGAATATACGTAAGTTTATTTATATTAAAATTTGTTTCTAATAGATTTACATCAATACGTCTACTTTATCACATCGCTAAATAAAATCTCCGTAAATAATACGAAAATTCTCACTAGATTTAATCTTAAAAAGCCTCATAAAATTACCTTAAAATGCCTCAAATAATTTTACTAAATTTTAAAACTTGTTTTTTTGAAATTTCAAGTTTGATTATATTTAGTTAAACGATTTCAACGATTACCTTGCTTGTAAATAAGAAAATTTAAAAATCGATAACTCCAACTTTTTATTCATTTTGAAGCTATTAATAAAATATTGAAAAGAATATTCTGACACATACTGACAGTTTTCTTACAACGCACAAAGTTTAAACTTTTACAGTAAACAAGATATATATAATACACTATTGTATATAATACACCATTGTATATAGTAGAAACCATCATTTCGTTTATAAAAAAATTACGAAACTAAATTCGCCTAAAAAACGTATAACTAGCTTTAGCTACTATTTTAGGGGAAACACTTCGATGTTAATACCGTGCAATGAAAAGTAGTCAACAAGGTAAACTTTGGCTCATCAAGACATCAACCAACCAACCATATTTAATGCTAAATAGGAGAATTAAGAAATTCAATACCGAAACATATTTGTTAGACAGAATTTATAAGATTGTTTTTAAGGAATTTAATTTGATTAAGTTAGACCAATTGACATAAACTTAAAATGTCCTCTCAGAAAAGCATAATTTCAACATTGACAACTTCGACTTTTTATCAAATCTTAAACTGCACGATCAATATGATCATGTATAAAATACCATAGCATGTTATTAATAAAAGTAACAAGTTTTGACAAGAATTTTTATCAAAATTTTTTTTTTTACTACGATGTTTTATAATTTAAAGACCTTTAGATAGGTGATTTTCTTTTCTTCTTCATTAGCTTTTCTTTAGCTTCTCTTAACTGAACTTCTCGCTTTGCAATGCTGAACCAAGGAAGCTGCATCTCACTGAAAATTTCATTAAAACTTCTGCTATTTATTAGAACAAAAAATACAATACATAAAATGCTAATACTATGTACTTATTAATACTGCATAAATTTGTTTAGTAATTTTGCTTTTTTTTTTATCGATTATCTAAAGTGTTTACACAGGCCTGCGATAAAAAATTAAATATTTTCAACAACTTTGCCCAACTAAAGTTTTGGGTGCGAATGAATTGCTGAGCCTAAAAATAAAAGTCGTTTTGTTTTCAAACTTTCTTCTCTTAAAGCTGTTTGTTTTTGTTTAGACAAAATAAACTCACTTTTCAGCTTTTTGCTCATGTGCTCTAACTATGGTTAAGCTTGATTGCAAAAACTTTTTTAAACAGTTTTTGTTATATATGTAGTGAGCTTCTAATTTAAAAAAATAGTGCTTTAAGTTTAAAATGAACAGTATCAGCAGTTTTTTAATTTTTCAATAGCCTATTTGCTCCCTTTTTAAATACTATTGAGGTTATAACGTGAAAGAACTATAAATCATAAGAAAAAACTGATTTTTTACAATTTTAACACCTAAAAATGCATAGGATTCAGCTGCATTTGTTTAATAAGTTTTCACACCATATTTTTTTTTTACTGGCCTGTGCTATTATATCTAATTAATGTAATATAATTGAAGGGCTTATTGTGAAACAATGACAAGCCACAAAAAACAAATATTTGAGAAAAATGACTTTTAAGCTTTATTTAAATCTATAAAATCAGTGCTTACCTTATACTATTGCGAAAAAATAAACATAACTAATCTAATCTACATATATAACAATAAAAACCACTTTAATCTAAAATAATCTCAGGATCTTCTTCTTCAGTCTCTCCAATCATGGCTTGTAAATTGTTATAAAATTGGTGGTGTATTGGCGGTATATACGGCAATAGAGTTTTAATATTGTCAATCTTTTTCTTCGATATTTTTAACGATGTTATATATTTCTGCTCTAACTCAGCAAGTGATGTCTGCAACGGTCTTCATTTCTTTGCAATATTTACTTGTTTGTACTCATCTTCATCAACGTCACGTTTGATATAGAAAACCTTAGTATTTTCTGCATTAAAGTGATAGGAAACTGCGTTAGCGAAATCTAATCTTTTACCATCGTTTGTATGTGTTGTTCTTTTAATATTTGCAAGAATAGGGGCAAAATTTAAAAAATCTGTTTGCCTTGTATCTGTTACTTCAAACGGTGTTTTTCTGTTTGCTTTGCTAATATCTTGCCATTTTCCTGGAGAATAAATTTGTGGTGCATATTTTCTATGACGTTTTTCTATAAGAGCAAAGTCTCTATCCGAAGGAAGATGAGTAAGGTCACTTATAAGAAAATTATAAGTTATACTTTTAAATTTTTTCTCTTTTACCAACTGTAAGCAGAGAACCATCAGTAGCCAATTTTTGTTTTTGTCCGAGAAAATTATCAGTAAAGATTATTAAGTCATCTACTTCAGTTATTTTGCTTAAATACTTTAAAACAATGGATGCTACTTCGTCACTTCCTCTTTTTGCTATATTTTCTGTCCATAGAAACATGTGACCCTTTCCCGCTGTGCAATCATGTATGCCCAAATTATACATCCATATTTTTCTACAATAAAATGCTGGACCAGTTGTTAATTTCGGAAGTGGCAAAACCTGTTGTAAATTGAAAGTTATTACTAGTTTTCTATTGTTGTTTTTTGAAACTGCCGTTTCCAATTAAAGCTTTTCTTGCATAACTAGGTCCTTTGCATTATGGAGTCTAAGTTCATTTTGTAATCGAATCAACTCTTGATCGTTAGCAACTATTCTTTCTGGCTCTACTTTAATATTGAGTTGATCACAAGTTTTGCAGATGTCCGATTTTGGTAATTTAAAACCAATATTGTTTTCTGAACAAAAAATTTTTCTATAAGTATGCTCTGAAACTGGTTCAATATTTTGTTGTATACACCAGGGAAGATAATAATCCGAATAAAGACTTGATATGGTCATATCGCAGTTCAAGTATTCTTTGTGTAAATTTTCAGTTCTACTATAATGACTTTGATATTTTGGAATTAAATTTATATTATCTGCCTTTTAATTGTTTGCAATCCATGAACATTTAAGAATTCATTTCTACATACTTTAATGCTCTGGCCATTAAACTTAATAAAATAATTTGCGTTGTAATTTCTACTAGACTCGTTTTTTTTTTGTTTGTCTGTTAGTCCTTTTTTTTTGAACGATATTTACGCATCCAAATAGATAAATGTTCTGTAAATCCCATGACCCTACATTTCAAAAGTCATTAAAAATTGTTATTTCAGCACCCCCTAATTTTTCCCTACATTTATTTTTACAACCACAAGGTGATCCTAAAGTTCTAGCCGGAACTAACTTTTTTGTTTTATCACTAAAATATTCGTGACCGAGATTTCGTCGTGTTTTTCTTTTTATTCTTGAATAAGTGCTTTCATTTTTTTGTCTCCAGCGACTCTTAGGATTAGGTTCCGGTGTTTCGACTCTAACTCGCTTGTAGGCTGATTATTTAGGATATTCAACAGAGTCTGTAACATCTACAGATTTGTTTGGGGTGTTACTCTAAAATAAATATACAACAATATAATAAGCCACAATATTGAACTACTTTGCTTGTAATATAATATTAAGTGCAATATAATAACAAGCCACAAAATAAAAATAAATGTTTACCTGTTGATTTGAAGCTATATTTTCAATTTCATCAGGGACATAGTCTTTATCAGCATCACTATCATCAAATTCACTACTTTTAGCACTATTATCACTGATATTTTTTATTAAATCAGCAGAAACTGTTTTAACGTGTTGACGTTTCGGCACCATTTTGTATGGCATGTCATTGTATAACCTCAAAATATCCTAATTAACACATTTTGCAGTAAGATGATTTTATAATTATAGCTCCGATTTTAAGA
Organism: Hydra viridissima; assembly: GCF_058129835.1. Lineage (NCBI taxonomy): Eukaryota > Metazoa > Cnidaria > Hydrozoa > Anthoathecata > Hydridae > Hydra > Hydra viridissima. The sequence continues at coordinate 11,136,915 of NW_028324305.1, forward strand.
ATTATGCCTTAATATCTTTTTGGCTATTGCATATACTATTTATGATTATAAAAATGATAACTCATTTTTGAAAAAAGTTTGGCTTGTCATTGTTTCACAATAAGCCCTTTAATTAATATATCTATCAACTCACTTAATGTTGTAGGGTAACATACTCAAATTGGGACATCTCAATTTCGTTCACTTCGTTTGGGCTAACTTTTCGATAAAATGTGCGAAACCAAAGATTTGAAGTTGATTAAGATATACAAAATTTAATACTAGCTTTAAAGTTTGTGAGAATACTGAATGATAAAAACTGTAAATTCCTATTGTAAACGTTAGATTTCTATTTGATGTCAATGGAGACATTTTTTTGTTGATTGAGATAGTCTTTTTCATTTTAGATGTATTTGTTTAGGTTTATTTTAGTAATTTTTGATAAGCTAGGTAACATAGTTCTATCATGTATTGAATCAAACAGACTTGTTAATCCAACACTTTTGCCATCCTGTATCTGGAATATGAATGAAACAGGAATGACATTAGATCGCAAACCACTACATGTTACAGCTGCAAGGAAAGAAAATTAAAGCTAACCAATGGGAATCTGGAATTGATTACCTTTATAGCCACTATTAATCTGTCATAAATAAATCTCATGTCATTTCGAAAGACAAGACGACCCAGTCTTTTGCAGGCTTTCACGCCGAAACAGCTTTTGTAGAAACAACCTTTAGTGTGTCATTGTATAGTTGGTCAAAGCAGGAAATAGCTTCATAAAACATTTATGATTTTCAACTAAAAATACTATTTTTTGTTGAAAATTTTGTCGCTAAATTATTAAAAGGTTTGAGAAGCATTTTTCCTTTCATACTTTTAACCATTTGTTTATATGATTATATAAATGACATTTAGTGCAACTTTTACACAACATCACGCTAATTTTATGAAATTTAATTAGATAAAACTTGAAAAGAGTCATAATTTATCTCCAAATATAGTGACTAGGAAACACATACAGTCTAAGTTTGAATAAGTTGCCATATGAGGTTTTACCATCCTACCGATCTACAGTTTCCACAAACTCCTTTTTCATTTTCTTTGTATATTTCTTTGTATATGTTGTTTGCTTGGATTTTGTTTAAAGGCCATATTTTTCCAGTGGAAAAAAAAAAAAAAAAAAAAAAAAAAAAAAAAAATTCAACTCTAGAGTAAGTCTACTAATTATTATTTATTTTTAATATTTATATTTATATCTGATTGCCTCTAAATAAATATTTTGCTCAAATGAGGCTTATATTTGGTCAAAATTATTTTTTTTGTATACAGTTTTTTCAAACTGAAAAAAATATTTGTTACTTAAGATTCTCAGTAAATCATTATACCATCTCTTCATCGTTGGAACATGGTTTCCCAAAACACAAACCGGAACAATGTTTGAGACTTCCAGCACCATAGCTACAGAAAAAAATCATAAAATTAAAAAAAATAAATAAAAATTAAATTTTACAAAATTTCCGTCAAAAAATACCATTCTCTGGATTTCGAAACAAACTTTCAAATGTAATAGGGGACTCTATTTTATCTTGTCTTTCGTTGTATTTACGGGTAAGAAGTTGATGTTGACGTTGTTGACGCATGTGCTGCAAATCCCACCTGGAACATTTTCAAATAAAACAAGGTCATCTTTAATCTTTAAATCACATTTTCATCATGCAAATAAATGAAAAATAAAAAAGTGAGATATACTAACATAAATACCTTTTCCTCTTAATTTCTTCAGCTTCTGGTTTAGTATGTCTTTTTGTAAACGCTTCATCACTTAAGTCCTACGCAAATAATTTTATAAAGAAAAAATAATTTTAATTCAGTTCTAATCAACCTAATGTTTAAGATTAAAATTCAATAATTTATCACACCTCTTCAAGATGGCTGATGAAAGAAATTTTTTTATTTATCACGTGCCAAGGAGGTACTAAATTATAAAACAAAATAACTTTTTTATAAATCATAACTTTTATATATAAAATGTGCATGAATATTACAAAATTTCCTGATACCTGAGATTCTTTACAACCTTATCAGTGATACCTGAGATTCGTTCATCGTTTTCTTCTGTTCTAATATCAGCTGTATTGTAACATGTCAGCAGTTTATTTAAAGGATAATCTAGGTATGCTTTATCAGTATTCAAGTATGAATGAAATTTGAAGTTTTTACTGTTCCTTGATGTTACAGTTACAGCAGCATTTGATAAAACCTTTAAACTTTTGTTAAGCTCTTTCTGATAACTAGGAAGCAATAGCCTAATGAAAAATTTTTTTTTGAGTACAAATTCTTTACAATAAATATTAATGATCTACAATAAATTATAATAATCAACAGAAAAAGCTACATGAATAAGACATGTACCAGAAAAAATCTGCGCGGACATTATAAAGGATATTTATCTAACTATTGTATTTCGATATTGAATGTTATGTATATTTTGAAAGTACATATATTATTATTTTTAAATTTCACTTAAGAAAGTTTGTGAAGTTTTGTACGTGAGAACGCACGCACTTTGCGTTTTACACTCGACATCAGCTTTTACACAGTCTTCGGCTGGACTTTCTTGGTAGCTCTCATCCATTTATTTTTCAAGTCTTTAATGTTTTTGGCTTCTTTTACATTGAACCTTAGTTTTCTTTTGACAAGAGCCCAATATCTTTCGATAGAACGTAGTTCGGGACAATTTGGTGGATTGCAGTGTTTTTCAACGAAATCTACTTTATGTTCTCTAAGCCAGTTTAAAGTTGTCCCAGAGTATAGACATGATGCTAAATCGGGCCAAAATAACGGGTTACCCGTGTGTGTTCTTAAAAACGGCAAAAGACGTTTCATGAGACATTCTTTTATGTATATTTTGCTGTTAATTGTTCCCGTAGTCACAAAACAAGAGCTTCTTTCACCACATTCACAAATTGCTTGCCAACCTAAGAATTATTTAGCGAATTTTTGCATTCCAATGCATTTATATTTGGAATTCAGTTTCTTGCGATTAATTGCTGAATAATATTGGTGTCCTGGAAGAGATCGGAAATATGCAGCACAATAAGTTTCATCGCCAATAATCAAACAAGATTTTTTAGCACATAATTTTTTATAGAGAAGCTTTGAACATCGAATTGCGACATTTTCTTGCTTTTCTTCACGACGAGGAACTTTTTTCTTTTTATAAGATTTATAACCACAATTTCTCTTTACTCTTTGTATAGTGGAAGCACTTGTCTTAAATTTATTCGCTAATGTTCGAACAGAAATCTCCGGTTTTTTGTCTAAGGTATCTTTTACCTTTTTACCAAGATCTAACAAAACATTTTTTTCTTCCACTTCCTGATTTTCTTATGATTGTACCAGTGTCCTTAAATTGTTTTACAACGCTCTGCACTGTTCTCAAAGCAATCTGCAGCTCTTTAGAAATTGTTTTGATACACCAGGATTTTCAACGAGAAAATACAAAATCTTTTCTCGCTTCTTTTCTTGATTTGATGACATTTCAATTAAAACTAATTGTTTTAATAACAGAGTTGTTTAAATTTTGAACAAGATTAATACAACCACATTTTAAAACAATTAGCTATTTTAAATGATGTACGGTTTCCGTAAACACCACATTAGAACACGCGCAGATTTTTTCTGGTACATGTCTTATGACTGTGACCCAAATTTTAACTAAACATTTTCTTTCTTAATAGAGGTGGTTTAAACCTCTTGCAGGAAATGAAAAGGTAAACCATTCTTATTGTCATTGGTGCTAACAAAAAAGATGCAGAGATTGCAACTTCATTGTTTTCCAGACCCAAAAGAATAAAAGTTATGAGATTAAAAGTGCTTATTGAACCAATTAAAGCACCACAAAAGTCTAACAAGCTCTAATTTTAGAACTATGATGGAAGCTCTTCTCCAGTTTCACTAAGGTCTCCTCTGTTATGCACAGAAAGTTTTATTTGTTATATTTTTGAGGGTTGTGAGCAATTAAGAGCCATGTGATGTCAGATCATTTCTCCTTATATTTAAGATGAAATCGGCTGGCTACATCAGAGTGCTGAGTAAAATTGTTGACCTCTGGATTAAGGAATTGGCACAGGAACCAATAAGTATTCCAGCCAGATATTGTTCATTCTCAAAGTCTGTAAAACTCAGGAGTAACTGGTTAAAAAATTTTACATTTATGTTTTTTCAAAATTTAGGGTTTCCAATTCTCCTGGCTAAGATCCACTAACTTTTTAACACCTGGATTGGTTTAGAGATTTTTTATTTTTTAAAATAAATTTTTGTTCCCAAAAAAGCTGAAAAAAATATATATATATATATATATATATCAGGTACCAGCAATTAAGTAAATTAAGAACACTATAAAGTATATTATGATACTTAAATTATCTTCATATAAATGTTGTGAAATCGTATGAACTGATATAAGCATAAATGACTAAATCTTATTACCAGGGATGTAAACAAAATAATTTTAGTTCTTATAAGATTTTAACTACATTTTTTTTGGCTTGTATCATCGGCTTAACTAAGGGATCAGATGCACCGATGAAAGACTGTAACATACTTTAAACATACCAGTGTTAAAACAGATAAACACAGATAAAATGTTTTTTGTTTTTGAGATTTTAGATTTTTGAGGAAATTTGTCTTTACAAGATCAATAATAGAAGTATAATTCTTGGAAACAGAAATGTAAAATTTAATCCTGCACTTTCTAATCTAGAGCTTTCTAATTCCTCACTTTTTTCTTATAGCTTCATTATTCAAAATATTGATTTGTTTCAACAATATTTTTAATAAAATCAAAATAAATCTTAAATGTTACTTCTCAATGAAACTGCAAAAGATATTATCTGAAAAATATAATAAAAGTGAATGAACAAATTATCTCTAAAAAATTACTTTTTTGTGGTCCCTTCAGTTTCAATAGTATGCCTTTTTTGTAATGCAAGACGCCGTTCCATTCTTCTAAGACGTGCTTCAAGCTAAATTATAAGCTTATTTAAAATTTTCACATTTTGTTCTAAACAACATAAAATATGTATTTTGTATTTATTGTATTTCTTAAATTATACATATATATTTTTTGATATATAAGTTTTCTATATAGGTTGGAAAGTAATGTTGGGAAATGATATAGTACCCATGATAATAAAACATATATAAGTTATTATTTCTGTGAACAATATTAATGCAGTAAATAATCAATACCATTCTTCATATGTACAGCTTTTTAAAATAGGCTATAAATCTAACCTGGTCTTTTTCTCCTTGAAGGGAAATAATTTGTTTGTCTTTCTGTGTTATCTTTGATTGTTGGTGTTCTATAAGATCAAGCTGTAAAAGTAACAAATCCTTCAATTGGTCATCAATAACAAACCCAGATTTGTGTTTTCTATCAACCTGCTCATTTTGGTTATTAGAAGGAATACCATGTTGGTCACTGGCTTTACTTATGTTTTCAATATCTGAAGAACTGTTTTCTTTCTCTAGATCATTATTTCTACAGGCAACTTCCATTTGAAAGGCAACCATTATAGACTTATATATATCAATATTTTTATTAGCTGTTTCAAAAAAAAAAAAAGTTGAAACTCATTAAATTCGACTAAAAACTGGTTTTTATGGTAGAATCAAATAGAATTATTAAGCAGAATTTTGTATTTTGAAGTTCACAGTAAAATTGTATTTAACAAATTTTAAACTGCATTTTAATAAACTTTACATCAAAAACAAAAAAAATTTAAAAATTCTACAAAAAAACTAAAAATATAAGTTATAAACTATTTGGGATTTTTCTTAACAGTATTATGTTCATCTTGTATTCAACTTGAATGCACATGATGCTTGAACTTCCAGAAAAAATGGCCCTTCTTGTCCTTGAATAAATGTAGAAGGAATTATAAAATAATTTCCAGGTGGCACATTTTCCAAGGTGAAAGCCACAAAACCACAGCTAAAACAAAAAATTTTGATACTAATAATGTCTAGATCTGATTAAGAATTATTTAAATCAATTTAAAACTATCAAAACCTGAAGAAAATACCCCCCAAAAAAAAAAAAAAATCAAATTGATAATAAAATACAAACTTCAACATTCAACTATATAAAATTTTTTATACCTATAATCACCAGAATATTTTCTGTATGAAGAATCCACAGAACGCAATTCAACAGCTGCATAGTATTTTCTGATTAAAAAAAAAAAAGATTAGCACATGTAAAGGATTCTTCGTGCTGTAATCAATATATAAGCATAAATACTTTATGTGAAAAAGTACTATCTCTTTTATTATACTATCTATACAGGCTTGGTTGGGAAGCGGGAGCGATCGCTCTCGAATACTGACCACAAAATAATATTTAGTTGCGAAAAACTGACCAGGTTGTTTAGTCGTTTTGAGAACATTTTAGTTAATGGTATGTCCGTAAAACAAAAAATTTTTGTTTTACGGACATACATGGAAACATACATAAACTTGAATGTTCTCATGACATCTTGGTGCGGAAGAATAAAAAGCTAAAAATAACGCTAAAATGATTTTAGTGTTTTTGGTCAGTTTTTCGCAACTAAATATTATTTCCGTGGTCAGTATTCGAGAGCAATCGCTCCCACTTCCCGACCAAGCCTGTCTATTATATTAAGGTTACAAAAAAAGCATTGAAAAAACATCTCACAAAAGGCAGTGTCGCCTAATTATACCTGCTTGCTTCAACCTTTATTAGTAAATTAGATGCAGTATTAGAGATTAGTTCAAGAGGTATTTTGGGATTGAGCTCATATGTTGGGGAATTCAAAGATCCACCAGCACACTGTTTTGTCCAGGACACTGTTACCTGAAACATTTTAGCATTTCTTCATTTTTTTAAAAATACCATGGATTTGAAATACATTTTATTAGTTCATAAAGTAAACAATTAATAAAATGTAAACACAGGAGTAGTTTACATTTATCATACAATAAATGTAAAAAAATTAAAAATAAATGACGCAATAAAGATTAACATTCAACTTAATCAATTTCATCAGACTTTTAGAAATATATACTAAGTAAGTTTACCTACCATTTAAAATATATTTCTAAATATACTTTTTCTATATATTTAAGGTCCAAACTAACAGCAGCTTAAAAACAAGAGGGAGAATTAGCACACCACCTGTTAACTTCTGTATCTCACTTTCAGGAAAGAAAGACAAAAAAAAACCAAAAACAAAATTCAAAGGTAGGACCAGGTTCTAATAATTGACCTTACTAATAAAAAATCTGAAACCCTTAATTTTTAAATCCTTTTATGATTCTGAAAGTCTTGTTGAGCAAAGAAATAGTTATGATTAAAATACTCACTTTTTTTTTTGACGAGTATAGTTCTTGAACAGGACCCATGGTAAAGCTAACTGTTGAAAAAACCTGCGTAAATAATTCTTTTATAAGTAATATTTATTTAAATAATGCAGAAAATAAATCTGAGAAATAGTTTCAAAAACAGTTTTATCCTTAATAGCATTAGAAATAATAAGGAAGCTTTCATATTTTAAATGATAACTATTAACGTTTAAAACTATTATAACTATTAAGCTGAATACAAACAATCCACTGAATAAAAATTAATCTGACCTTTAATGAATAAAAAATTGTGTGCAGTTTTTCATATTGTGATACAACTATGGTAAAAATGGATTTTCCGCTTCCAGGTTTTAGTTTTGCTAAGTAATGTGGTGAGTTAATTTTTGTTCCTTCCAGATATTTATTACCTAAAAATTGCAGAAGAATTTTTGGCTCGTTAATAGTTGTTTATCTAAACAATAAAAATTAGCAATTTCTTTTACTTTAAAGGCTAATTTCTTACCAGGGTAGTAAACTCGTTTTCCATTTGTTTTGTAAACATGTATTGTAATGAACTCTTTATTATCTGCAAAGTCATCCTAAATGTAAAATAAAATAATACTTAATGTATAATGTCAAATTTTTTTGTTTCAAAAATTGACATTAATATTATGCTTTTAAAATGAAACTATTAAAGTTGAAAAAAATGCTTTACTCTATTAGTTATATGTCTGGTCAAAAGTATCCATATGATAGTAGCATCATTATCAGAATTGAGTTCTAGTCGATATTGAGGGTTATCACCTAAAACAATTTTATAGATTGTTTTGTAGCAACTTTAAAAAATATTTTGTTATAACTTCATTTATTGGTTTTTTTCTTGTTGACATTACAATGTAGAAAATTTTAATCAAAATTTCAATTTGAATTTAAGTGCCTCTGAAAATACTCATTCTGATGTTGTCTATGTAGTAGAATTATTAACAGTAATAAAAATTAAATATATTTTCAAGAAAATATTTCAACTGATAAGAAAAGTTTTTTATCAGGTCATATACAACTATTATAAGTAAGATTTATGAATTCTTTATCCAATAATCTTTTGAAATGCATTACTTTTTATTTTTGAGCATTATTTGATTAATTCAATAATAATGAAAGTTAAAACAACATAAAAACTGGATTTTTTATGTGGAAACCAGAAAAAATTTAAACTCCAAAAATTCATGAACTCTTTCATATTCTGAACTGAATTTTACTCATTTCATATGAAATAAATCAATGTTGAAAATTTTAAGTAAATCTTAACAAATTGGGTAACTTAAAAATTACCCAATTATACAATAGAATGAGTTTGTTAGAACAACATTAAGAGTTTCAAGTAAGCACACCTTGTGTGATAATACCTTATCCAAGTATTGCTCTAATATAAAAGAATAAGTATAGCAACATAACAAAAGAGATAACAAGAATATGGATGACTACAAGAATATGGATGACTATAAGATATGGAAAATCCATGGCTTAGCATCACTTCATATTTGTATACCTTCAGCTTCCTTTTAGAATTATATAAACTATTTGATTGCATGGGTCAAAAAGTTGGAATAAGCTGGATTAAAAGGATGTAACAAGATTTTAGAAAAGGTTTGCAACTTAAATTTAACAAACACAATTACTTATTTATGGGTTGAACTTAAAACTTGTTATTTTAAGTTAAAACTAAAACTCCAGTCCTTATTCAGATACTTTTTCATTTTATATTAGCACATGAAGATGGGAAGTCCGTAGGAAGTGTTTAAAAAAGTGTTTTTTAAATCTTACTTAGTTTTGGTAATTAATTATTGCTGTCTAAAGGTTATAAAATATATGATTAAAAAAATTAAAAATATAAATAAAAAACAAAATAAAAACCTATATTGTAGGCATCTTTTATTGGACCTTCTGCAGCTTTCCAGCATCTGGAATAAGAATATGTACAAAATATTTTGTCCTGACAATCAATCCAATAAATAAAACTGCAGAAAAATTTTAAAACTTGGCTTACGCATGGAGAGTATATTTGTATGGAAAGAGTTTTGGGTTCCAGTTCATGTAAAATACATCATAAAACTTTAAGACAGATTCCCAGTTTATCCAAAATACACCTATTTTTTAAAGAAATTATGGTAGCTTTACAAAAAAATCATCCAGTATAAAAAATATTCTATTTCATATTAAAATTTAAAATACCATTATCAATTTGCGCTGCTTTTTCTCTATTATATCCTAAAGCACTTTGAAGAGATGGTGTCCAGTTTTCTATATCACTATCAGAATAATTACCCTAAAATGAAAAGATAAAATAAGACTGCATAATTTTAATTTTCTATCAAGAAAAAAATGTATTATTATTTAAACAAATACTGCAACCATTGCTGCCTTAAACAGCAATTTTATTTAAAACCTTTTAAAAATTTAATTTTGAGAGGAGAGAAGAGGAGAGAAGAGGAGAGAAGAGGAGAGAAGAGGAGAGAAGAGGAGAGAAGAGGATAGCAGAGAATAGCAGAGGACAGGAGGGGACCCAGGCAGCAAAAAACAATTTTGCAATATTGGTTGCATGCAATAACGTTATAACTCAACATTTTACAAACATTGATACAATGCTAGCTACAGCAGTTCAAATCATAATCATGCTTGGAAGCTTATGGTAATTATTTAAGCTATAATAACGCTTATATAAAAATCATAAGTTAGAATTAGGAAAATTATGATAATTATATTATAATTATTATAAGCTTCCTAGCACTTCCTATTTAATGTTAGGAATATTGTAATTATCATAAGACTAACTCCATAGCTCCTAAACATTATCTTCATAGAATTAATGCTTTTTATTTTTTAGCTTTTTTACTTTTCTATATTATATGTATTTATAAATTATATTATAAGTTTATAAACTGCTTATAAAATCATAAATGAAAATTTTATACCATATGCTTACATACATTGCCCGGCAAAAGTTTTCCAGTCACTTACAGTTTTAATAGTTTTTACCTATAACAATTGATATTAAATTTTAAAATTCTTTATAAGTCATAAAATAATTCAATTAAGATGTGTTAATGTGTTAAATAAACTTGTAATACTGATATTAAATTTTAAAATTGTATATAAGCCATAAAATAATTCAATTAAGATGTGCTAATGTGCTTTTAATATTGAAATGCAAAATCAATGTTTTTCTTCGTTTTTGGATTATAAACATGCTCAAACATACTTAGTAAAAAACCTTTAAATAAAATTCAACTGTTCTCTTGTCATCAAAGCATAATTTCTTTGAAGTTAATACAATATATTGGATTAATAAATTAGTTTAGTAACTATTTTACATATCTGAATAAAATTTCTTAGAATTTTTTAACTTCCAGTTTATAAAAGTGCATTTTGATTATTTTTAGACTAAAATTTTAGAAAATAATACAGAAACGCATTCTTCAATTGTTGCTCTGGCAAATGATGGTTGTTCTACTAGATATATTCAAAAGTTGTCAAAAATACCACAATCAACAGTGAGTAATACTATTCGTCAGTTTAAATGTACTGATACAAATAAAGATAGGAAAAGAACTGGACATCCCTGCAAAACATCAAGGGCTGAAGACAAGTCAATTATACTCTCATGTAAATGAAATAAATGATTTACAGCCCAAGAAATAACATCTAACTTCAATGCTAAAACTATTTCAGAAAGAACTGTAAGACGTCGCTTGAAAACTGTTGGCTTAAATGTTAGAGTAGCTGTTCAAAAACCTCTTCTAAAAGCAATAAATCAGAAAGAGTGGCTTCAATTGGCTCTAGCACATTCAAATTGGACAGATATAGACTGGCGAAATGTAATGTGGACAGACAAATCCAAATTTCTTGTTTTTGGAACAAAGCATTGGATCTATGTGCAACGAACAGTTACTGAAAAATTTCATCCACAGTGTATACAGCTTACTGTCAAACATGGTGGAGGTTTAATAATGGTGTAGGGCTGTTTTGCTTTTAATCAGGTTGGTAATCTCGTGAAAATAAATAGAATTCTCAATAAGAATGGATTTCATAAGATATTATGTAGAGATGCCATGGCTTGTGGAAAGCATCTAATTGGCCGTGGGTTTACCATGCAACAGGATAATGACTAGGGATGGCAAAATCCCAGACATTCTCAATCCCAGACATTCTCAATCCCGGGATTTGAGATATTTATCCCCGGGAAATCCCGGGATTAATTGGGAAGCAGAAAAAGTTATTAGCGGTGAAGCATGTGAAGATCAAATTTTTAAGTACTCATTAAACATTGAAAAATGATTAATTTATTGTTTATACAATTATATTATTAATAAATTAATCATTTTTCATTTTTTAGTTAACTAAAATAGTTCATTTACTAATTAACCTAAGTAATTTAAATTATAAAACAATGCATTAAAAAGATAACACAATATAAGTAAAAATAATATGAATATACATGAGTATACATGAATTATATTCGTTTTTGAAAGTACAACCTTAAAAAAATGAATGCATCAATCATTTCGCGTTCGATTTTTTGAGCATAAAAACCCAGAAGCTGAGAATGCTCGTTCCAACTCCACACTTGTTGGCCGTATAGATAGTATATAATCATATGCTTTTTGAAGATGATTACCTCTTGTGGCACCACTTTCAAATAACGACATTTCTCTTTGAATTTTAGAAGTTATACTTTCTACTTATAACTTTTTTATTTTGGGCGCTTGTATTTGGTACAAAAACATCAGAGATTTTCGATGAAGTAACCTGGCCATTATGAAGATAATAAACTGTGCTGCTTAATGGCGTTCTCCTCTCTTTAATTCGGTGACTAAAAGCGGCATGCAATTGTTTTCCAGTTTCGGATTGTTGTTGTTTTATTTTGGTCAACATAAACTCTAATGCAATGTCAGCTGTAATTAAAGTTGCGTCTCTTCGACAAGGTGCTTCCACAGTTGCTTTAACGGGAGTCAAAAGTACCACTAAACCTGATGTGGTTCGATATTCGTTTTCGTTCATCTTAACTGAACTATCAAAATTGGAATTCAGAAAATGAATCAGAAATGCCTTTTTAACACAATATTTTAACTTGTCAAATCCTTCAAGCATAAACAACAAACTGCTCCATCGGGTTTTGCAATCCATTATTAAATGGATGACCAAACTCAATTTTCACGTACTTTAGTAAATAATTTTCTTTTTTTGTTGGGGACCTTTTAAGCATTTTTACAATTTTCCTGACTTAGGTTATGATAGGTCCTATAATTTGATGTTTAATTGTAACCTCAGATGTTTCATTGATTAACAATGAATCGTTTGAATCTCGTGTACAATCTTCCTCTTCATAAACATGTTCGCTTTTGTAATCATCATCTTTGTCTTCATTATCGTTGTTATCTAAATTTTCAAAAAAAGTGTTCTCATCTTCTAAACTTTTGTCAACTTCCAAGTGACTGGCGTCTTTTTAGAGCCTCTTGATATTCGATCAGTTATTTCCTTTATAACTTGCTTTTTAATCTACTCGTTGTAGTCTAATACCATTTTTCTGATAGTATTACGTGATTTTGGAACATTTTTATATCTTCTTGCAACTAACCCGGCTCGTATATCAATGGAATTACAAATTGTACTAAATGATATACCATCTTTTGCTGCCATACGCGCCAATACTTCAGATAGATTTTCCTCTTTTTTCGATGCTGTTGAAAAATAGTTAGTGATTTTCGGTTTTTTATTTTGAGGTTCTTCTTCTAAAATCTTTTAAATTTGAAGCTCTCGTGGATAAACTTGGTACTTGCGATTGCAATGTTACTTTAAGTTTATGTTTAGACAGTAAATGGGAATGTAGATCTTTTGTTGAACCACCTGCAATTTTCAATGTTTTTTTGCATGTACTAACTTTGCACATGGCTGTTTCATCTGTTCCTCTTAAGAAATGTCTCCATATCAGATTTGTGCTATTGAATTCAGCATAGTTTGTCATGATATTTACTTAAGTTTTTTTTAAAGTTCTAAAGTTCTTAAATTATTTCAATTTACGTTTCTTTATCAGATCTATAATTTTAACTGAATTTGTTACTGTGAAAAGGATAACCACTTTGAATAACTGCAAAAAAAAGCTTATTTACTTAAAAAACCTTCTGTATTTTGAAAACTTCATTCATTTAAACCCTTGTTGAAAAATTTTTGAGAATCACACATAGATTTCGACGCATAAGAATTGTAGGGTTCTATCTAATTTTTGTTGTTGTGAGAATTTAACTTTCAATTTTTCTTAGTTAATATGTTTTTATTCCTGTCATTTTTTATAATTTCAACTATAACTCTTTTTTTATTTATGTTTCATAATTAAACCGATAATATTATTTATAAATATTTTAAATTTTTTGTTTTTTATTATTATAAATTGTTAATTAAAACTTTTATTTATAAATTCTTATAATATGAAAAAAGCAGATAGAACTCTTTAATTCTGCGACGATTTGGAATTAAAATGAAGCCGAAAATTCGAAATTAAATTAAATCATTGCAAAGAGAATACAGCTATGAAACAAATATTTTACCAAAGATTGTATTTACTAGACACTTTATAATGTACAAATAAGTTAATAACTTAATCCCTATTTATCTTTATTTTTCTTTTATTACGTTCCCGAAATCCCGGGAAATTTTTGTGAAAAATCCCAGGATTATGGAATCAAAAGTTTGCATGGAATCCCAGGATTTCGGGATCCCAGGATTTTGGGATCCCAGGATTTTGGGATCCCAGGATCCTGGGATTGCCATCCCTAATAATGACCCAAAACACACATCTAAATACTGTACAAACTATTTGCAAAAAAAAAGAAACTTGTAAAGAACTCAAAATTATGACATGGCCCCCACAATCCCCTGATCTCAACCCAATGGAGTTATTATGGGAACAACTGGATTGTGAGGTAAGAAAAGAGTGTGCTACATCAATAACACAGGTCAACAAAAAAAAAAAAAAATTACTGGTGTCCAAAATATTTTAATGAATTTGGGGTATTTTTGGGGTGCTGATTCTGAATATGCTATCAGTTTTGCCAGATTGACTCAAGTTTTTGATATTTTTGGTATCTTATTTATAGCACTTGTTGGTAAATGCGACGCATCTCATTAATTTCTTGGGATTAGTACTTGAACTGAGCAGTTCTCAATATAGTTTTTTGTTAATTAGTGTTCTAAAAGTTTTTTCATAGCTTGATTTTTGCACTAACTTTATGTTGTTGTCTGTTTTCCAGTGAAAAGCATGAACTCATCAAGAAGAAGTTGTCTTAATGATCCAGACTCATTTGTGGTGAATATACACTGCAAAAACATAGAAGAAACATAACAGACTTCATAAAAAAAGTGTATTTGGCCTATTTTGGGGTTATGCTTGGGGACCAAGACAAGTCTTGGGCACCACACATAGTGTACAAAGCATGTATCGAATTATTACAAAAATGGAGCAAAGGACAAAGAACAAAGCTTCAAATTTGGTGTTCCAATGGTGTGGAGAGAGCAAAAAAATCATCATGATGACTGTTATTTCTGTGCAGTGCAAGTGCAAGGATTCAATAAGCATAAGAAACAAAAATGGGAGTATGAAGATGTGCCTGTACCTGTGTTTACCATGTTACCTGACCTTCCCCCACCTGATGATGATGAAATGCAGGGTATCGAGCTAAGCATTAGTTCTGGAAGTGAACCAGAATATGAAGGAAGTTTCAGAACACCTACGCAATTTACCCAAGGAGAGCTCAACGATCTAATAAGAGACCTCAACCTCTCAAAAAGTGCATCTGAACTTTTAGCTTAAAGGCTAAGTGAAAAAAATTGTCTGACGCCTGGAACTAAAATAACATCTTACAGGACAAGAGAAGAAGCACTTTTTCAATTTTTCTGTGAAGATGACCTACTTGTATATTGTAAGGATACTCCTGGCCTGATGCTGCAAATGGGTTTACAAGTGTATCGTCCTGAAGACTGGAGGCTTTTCATAGATAGTTCTAAAAGGAGTTTGAAATGTGTTTTGTTGAACAATGGCAATCAGTGTGCATCTCTTCCAGTAGCTCACTCAACTAAACTTGCAGAACAATACAAAAATGTCAAAATGGTCTTGTGCTACCATGAACATTTGTGGCTGATATGTGTTGATTTAAAAATGGTCAACTTTTTACTTGGACAGCAAAGTGGATACACAAAGTATCCTTGCTTCATCTGCATGTGGGATAGTAGAGCAAAACATCAGCACTGGGAGAAACTGAATTGGCCTCCAAGGGACAACTTGACAGTAGGAGCATCAAACATAGTGAACGAACCTTTGGTGGACAGGGAAAAAATCATTCTACCACCACTTCACATAAAGTTAGGAATAATGAAGCAGTTCGTAAAGGCATTAGACAAAGATGGTAATTGCTTCATGTACATCTGCAGATCTTTCCCTGGTCTTAGCAGCGAAAAATTGAAGGCAGGAATCTTTGATGGTCCTCAAATTCGGAAACTCATTAAAGATTCAAATTTTCCTAAGGAAATGAATAACATTGAAGCTGCTGCATGGTGTAGTTTTGTGTTGGTAGTGAAAAACGTCTTGGGAAATAAAAAGGCAGACAATTATGAAGAACTGGTACAAAACATGCTATTGAGATTTAGAAATCTGGGTGTACACATGAGCATTAAATTGCATTATCTTCACAGTCACTTGGACAGATTTCCAGAAAACCTTGGAGATTTTAGCGAAGAACAAGGGGAGAGATTTCATCAGGATATTATGGTGATGGAGGAAAGGTACCAAGGCAGATGGGACAGACATATGATGGCTGATTACTGCTGGAATCTACAGCGTGACTGCCCGAATAGCTCACATAGAAGAAAATCATATAAAAAGCGCTTTTCCAGTAATTAAATGTCTCCTATATTTCATGTCTTGTTCATTTTTGAAGATTACTTTCTAAAACTAGTTAAAATAAACTAAAATCAACATTTACTTTGTTAAATTTATTGTATTCATGACAATATCAATAAAGTTAATGCACGTGTAGCAAATTACGTCTTTTTTTTACACATTTCACGAAAAATCTCAAAAACTTGAGCCAATCTGGCAAAACTGATGACATATTCAGAATCAGCACCCCAAAGTTACCCTAAATTTGTTGAAATATCTTTGGCCCCAAAAATGCTGTTGACCTGTGTAATTCATTTGCGGTCAATTTTGCAAGAGTGTGGAAAAATATTTCTCCAATTTATTTGGATAATTTAATCAAATGCATGCCAAAACTTGTTTGTACAGTAAGGAAAGCAAAGGGTGGATTTTTTTTATGAAAAAGAAAAAAAAACTTTTGTTCATGTTATATTGGATAAACTTGTCTATTTTTATCATAGGTTTAAAGATGTTGATTAGTTTATAATTATTTGTAATGATATTTGGTTAATTGTAATCAGTTAACTTGTTTTTTTAAATATTTTTTTACAAAAAACAGATTGACCAGAAACTTTTGCCAGGCAGTGTATACATGTAATACAAGATTATATATATGTAACACAAGCTTACATTTTTTAATTATATTTTTTAAGTTATTAACTTTTCAGTTGCAATCTTTTGGTTTTTTAACCAAAAGATAGCAACAACAAAAATTGACTAGCAAGTTAAAAAATATATATATATTTTTTAACAAAAATAAAAAAGTTATAAAACAATTGTTAACAATCGTTTTGAAACCTTTTTATTATACTATAAAAATTTTTTTTGAATGTTGTTCTCAGAAACCCCACTTATTGCAAGCCTAATTGAGCCTCAGTGATATAACTGATTCAAGTTCAGAGTTTAGTTCGGATATTGACACACACAAGCAACTATTTAGAACTGAAAATGAGCTGAAGTTTAAAAACAATACTGACATCCCAAAAAGAAAAGAAAGCCTGCAGACTGAGTTGGCTAGTTGGCTTGTAGATAGTCAATGTAGGAGATAACATGCAGATAGTTTGTTCAGTATTCAAAAAAAAAAAGTTTAAATTTGCCAAAAGATAATCACACTCTTTGTTAATTGAATCCTTAAATTATAACATAATTAAAAAATTGTAGAGGAAGTTACTATTACTTTGGTTTTAAATACACAATACTGTATTATTTAAAGAAAATCCAGCATTTGTTAATGATCATCATGTCATTGAACTAAAAGTTAATATTGATGGGTTATCATTAAAAAAATCATCAGCAAACTTGTGCTGTATTAAAAACTATAGGTCTTTTGTAGCATGTTTGTTGTATGAAAAAGGTAAATAATATTCTGTTCAAGAATTTTTATCAGATTTTATTTCTGAATACACAAGCTTGAAGTCAGATAACAATTGCTACATTAAAAAGATTTTGTGTTCATACTAGCATTTACTTGTGATGCACCAGCTTGATCTTATTTAAAGTGTATAAAGAGCCATACTGGTTGCAATACTTGACATCTTTCATCTTGTGAAAGATGTCAAATAAAAGGTAGGAGTATTTGACAATCATATTATCTGTAATAACAATGGAGATTTCTCTAAAAAACAAACATTAAGAATTTACAAGATAAATCTGCAAGAACCTCTGTGTCACAGGTTTTATTTTAGACTACATACACACTACACTGTTTGCCTTGGTGTCCTAAAAAGAACGCTACAGTTTTGGAAACAGGGTCTTGCATGTTGCAAAATTTCTAAAACTTAGCTGAATCATATACCTAAATTGATAATCAACTTGAGATGCTATATACCATCAGAGTTTCCACAAAACCCAAGATCGTTTGCAGAAGCTGACAGATGGAAAGCAACAGAACGAAGACAATCCCTTCTATATACCCGTCCAGTATTTTTAAAAAACATTACTGATCAAAATATTTACCATCACTTTCTTACAGTATCTAGCTCAATGACTATATTTAACTGTTTGCAGGAAGAGAAAATAAATTTAAAATGAAATAAAAATAGTGGCAAAATTTATATATTTTTGCAATAACCCAAAGAAAAAAATTTCATTCTAGGCCAGCGTAGTTCAATGTTACTAATTTTTGAACACTTACTTTAATTGGAATTTTTTAATATGTAAAATACTTTAATTAGAACTTCTTTCAAAAAGTGTGATGTCAAATATAAAACTATTTGTTTACTGATAGCTGATGGATATGTTATGATGCCTGTCAGAAATGGAATAGAAAATCATTTTTAATTGCTCAAGATTTGTTAAAAGTTCAAACACAATAACTGTTTCATCAATATGTATTATATTGCTTTAAAGGTAAAACTCACTAAATGCTATTTTGACACTTTTCCAATTAGTATGATAAGATCAATTATAATGCTTTTTTAATCATTATTAATTTACTTTATTATTACTTTATATATACTTTGTTATATGAGTTTCTGTTTATTATTTCTAAAATTTAGGGTTATTTAGTCAATCTTGTCATACTTATCAGATTAATTAGTTATGCACACATACTAGTTATCTCCTATTAGTTATGAGTTTTACTTCTGAACCTACAATAGATTGCTATTTGATGCAATAGATTGCTACTTGATGAAATAGTTGCATTTTTTGTTATGTACTTTTTTTCATATAGCATATTTTTTCATCTCTCACTTAAAGCTTTTGTTTAGGAAAACATTTTGTTGTCAGTGACTTATTTGAATAACTTTTTATTGATATAGTGCAAAACAAAAGAAAAGTATGCAGTATAAAAACATTCTCTTTCTCCAGTTAAATTAACAAAATGTTAAGGATATTTAGGACATTATTAATTGCTTTACAAATGAATATAATAAATGTATATAAAAGACAACTGCTTGAGTTAATTTTTTTCTCTTTTCTTATGATTACTTGTGCCTAAATATTTTGCTTGTATTTTTTGACAAATTTAGTTTTATATCTCACCAGAAAAATAAAGATTTTTTGGAATGGGTCAAAATTGTATAAATAAATATTTACAGCTTTTATGGTTAGAAAATGGTGAAGATTCATATGTTACTGTCCTTGTTAACTGGCTTTCTGCATACCACAAATAAATTTTTTTGTCATCAAGAGGCAATCTTCAACATCAGATAAAGAATGGTACTAAACTAAATAAACTGTGAAAGAAATTTCAAATTAAAAAAAAAAGTATTTTGGAATGGTTTTTTTTTTTAATTAATTTTTCTTAAAAGTAAACTTATTGCTAATGATTATTAGAACTTTAAGTCATTATGATCTGCTTTTAATTGAACATTTTAAAAAAATATTGCAGATACAAAATGAATACCAGAGATTGCAAATACATTACTTATCAGCACACATTCAAAATGAATTCATATCATGCTGTACTGATTACTTGAGAACTTGAATTTTAAAGGAATGAGAAGCTATGAATCATTATTCACTTATTGTAGACGCAACACCTGATTCTGCGCATACAGAACAAATTACGTTCATTTTATGGTATGTTACTAACAACTCCAACAAATTTGAAACTATGGAAACATTTCTTCCATTTGTTGACTACAATAAGAAGACTGGAGAAGATACTGGTAATTAAATTCTTGAAACGCTATAAAGGTACAGTATTCCTATAAGTGACTGTCAAGCACAAAGATATGATAACAGATCCAACATGAGTGGATCATATTAAGGTACACAAGTATGCATTTTGCAAATTATTCCAATGTTTTCTCCTTGTGCATATCATTGTTTAAATTTATGTGGTATTCATGCAGCTGAATCTTGTATTCAAGTTGTAAGATTTTTCAGCACTATACAAAAATTATACAATATATTTAGTAGTAGTCCACAAATATGTAAAATATCAAAAAACAATACCAGATGTTCTTTGCATAATATGTAAAATACACACTGTTCTGCAAGAACTGTGCACTGTACTGAAAGTGTTAAACCATTTGCTGAAAAAATTAACGAAACTAAAAATCCAAAAGATTCTTGTTTGGAATAACACTTAACGTCAGAAACTCAATCAGATTTTAACGGAATAAAAAATATATGTAATATTTTGAATGCCTAGTACTGGCAAAAATCTGGCACACAGCTCTTGCAGCTATATATTACAGAAGTACTGTTTTACAAGCTCTCAATGCAATAATTGATGTAGAAATAATTAATTTGTCAAGTTTTCTTGTTGAATTAAATACAATAAGAGATAGCTGGGACACTATTTTAAATGAATGTAAATAGTTGGGCACATCTTTACAGAAAAACACAGAAATTTCAAGAATAAAATATGCTAAAAGGAAAAAAATAGCACATGAGCTAAAAAGGACGCCGACAGAAGAATTTAGAATTAATATTTTCAATGTTTTCATGAATAATATCAGTGGATATATAATGCAGCAAAAGAAATAGATTCTTTATTCAATGTATTATGGTTGTTCTGTGACTTAAAGGATCAAGAAATACAAATTAAGAGTAAAAAATTGCAAAAAATTTATGAAAATGATATCAATAACAATCTTAGAAATGAAATACTACATTTAAAATCAATTTATGATGCCAATATACAAAATATTTCTATTCAGCCCATTGAATTATTAAATAAAATTAATAATTCAATGGGCAAAAAAACAAACAAGCTGGATGTGCTGCTTCTAAATATTACAATTGCAATAAGGCTATTTTGTACAATTCCAGTGACAGTTGCCTAAGCAGAAAGTTTTTTTAGTATGTTGAAAAGAATAATATCAACAGTGACAATCATTTAAATGACTTATGACTTTTATCTGTTGAAGCCGAAATGACTATGAAAATTAATTTTAAAGAAGTTATTCATTTGTTTGGAAGTCACAAGGCTTGCAAAACTCTATTATGAAACAGAGTTTAACATTATTTTTTGTTTTTAGTTTTTAAACTTTTAAAAGATTTAATTAATTTTAATTTTTAATTTTCAGAGGCCAGAGCTTTTAGTGGTCCTGGGTATATAATTGATCATAATGAGGTCCTTTTAAGAAAACTTCCCCACGGCATACATACATACATTACATTACATTACGTAAATACATACATACATACATTACATACATACATTACATACATACATTACATACATACATTACATTACATACATATTTACATACAGTGAGTCCAAAAATTATTAGCCCACCTTGCATAACTACTTTATATTTGCTGTCATATAAGAATTATAGGAGAAAATTATTCAATGTTTGCATCATTGTAAGATTTATTGTCATTGGTAATATATACTACAAGTTTCAGCTTTACTATTACTTTTGTTTTTGTTTTATTAACAAAACAGTACAAGCTTATTCAAATATTACATACAAAAATTATTGGCCCAGAGGAAAGAAAAAAATATTTGCCCATTTAAAACAGCTATTTTGTCAAATCTAATATTGTGTTAGGTAACCTTTGATTTTGATGCATTCTAGTAATTTATTTGGTACTGAATCGACAAGTTTCTGAAGAACAAAAAACTTGACATTATTACATTTGTTCTTCAATAGGTTCCCAAGCTCATGGATATCCTTCAGCTTGTGTTTCTTCATCCTCTGTTCGATCTCACCCCATAGATATTCTATGGGATTGAGATTGGGTGAGAATGAAGGCTAAGTTAATGTTTGAATATTGTTTTGCTTAAGCCAATCTTTATCTAGACATGATGTATGGTTGTTATTCTTTTTTGATCATATCTGAATAAATTACCAACACTATTTGTATGTTTGTATTTCTTAATTATGTAACATACTGTCCCTAGAGGAAGTAATGTCTTAGCAGCAATATCCTGTTGAGAATCACTGTTCTGATGGTGCTAAATTAAAAAAAAAAATTGAAGATCATAACTATGTTCTTTCTTTTTAGGTGCCATTTTATTTGATTGTCATCAAGTGAAGAAATCATTGTATTTATACTATGATTAGTGGTTTTTGATATAACATCGACACACTTCTGTAACATTCTGAAAAAATCACAAAAGTTCTAGAACTTTTCAAGAGAATTCTTTTCTTTCCTTTCCTCTGGACCAATAATTTTTGTATGTAATATTTGAACAAACTTGTACTGTTTTGTCAATAAAACAAAAACAAAAGTAATTAAAAAGCTGAAACTTGTTATATGTTAATATAAATGATAACAGACAACACAATGATACTAATATTGAGTAATTTTCTCCTATAATTCTTATGACAGCTAATATAAAGTAGCTATGCAAGGGTGGGCCAATAATTTTTGGACTCACTGTACATACATACATATATACACTACCGTGCAAAAGTCTCCGCTCATTTGTAATATTTCAATAAAGTAACAAAAGTTTGCAAGAAAATTGCGTTTATTTTTAATTGTTTATTAAACAATGAATTAGACAGTAAATACAATACATTTTAGGATGATTTTAAATATATAAAATCAAGAAAATGTTAATATACAAAGTTGTAAATGTTAAATTTTATTTTCATCAATATGAGACCCCTTGGAGCGTATAACAGCAGCACATAATCTTGGCATTCGGGCTAATAATTTATTCATGGTTTCCGCTGTTATCTCATTCCAAGCTTTTTGCAAACGTTCCCATAGCATTTGCTGATTAATAAAAGATGTTTCACCTGCTTCTCTGATCTTCCGATCCAGTTCATCCCACAACTTTTCGATGGGTGATAGATCTGGTGATTGAGGAGGCCAAGTCATAATTTTGCAAACTTTTCCCCTTTCTTTTAGTTTCAAATAATTTTTGCATAATCCAGATGCATGTTTTGGATCGTTGTCCTGCTGCATGATGAATCCTTTCCCAATTATACGAATACCAGATGGAATCGCGTGCTTAACCAAAATATTATGGTACATGTGTTTATCCATGGTAGATGTGATTTTAACTAAATCTCCAGTTAACCCATTGCCAAAACATCCCCAAAGCATAATATTACCACCTCCATGTTTTACAGTACTTTGTATACATTGAGGAAGCACTCTTTCATTAGGTAAACGCCTAACATGCACGCGACGTCGGGTACCAAAAAGTTCGAACCTACTCTCGTCTGTCCATAGAACTTTCTTCCAATCTTCTAATCCCCAATTTTTATGCATTTTTGCCCATTCCAATCTTTTCTTCTTATTTACTGCCCTCAACAAAGGTTTACGTGCAGCAATGCGTCCAATTAAGTTGACTGATCTTAGTCTTCTTTTTACAGTATCAATTGATACTGGCTTTACCCTTGTTTTGTTGAGTTCTGCTGTTAAAATTGTGGCTGGAATTTTTCTATTTCTTTTGCTGGACACAACAATAAACGTATCTTCTTGCCGTGATGTAACTCTTGGTCTTCCAGAACGTGATCTGTCACTGTTGGAACCAATATCATGCAATCGTTGTAGAGCATATCTCACACCTGATTCGGATATTTTTAACCTGGAAGCAATTTTTCTATATGAATAACCTTCTTCACGTAAAATACATATTTTGCCACGAAGTTCTTCACAATATTCTTTCTTTACTTTCACCATTTCTCAAATTCTTTATTTAATTCAAGACATTAAATGCGCACACTAATGCCATTTTCAAGTATAAATATAAACATAAGTCTATTAAAAGCAACCAATTAAAATTACTGAAAACATCCTTACCATGCCGGAAAGTATCATGCTACTGTCAAACCTAAGCTTACAAAAAATATTTTGGTTAAAACTTTTGTGCAGTTTTAAATTTAATAAAGAATACTGAAGAACTTTATATGTATTTTACGTGAAAAAGGTTATTCATATAGAAAAATTTCTGCCATGTTTTTAGCAGCAGAACTCAACAAAACAAAGGTAAACAAAATTATTTGAAACAAAAAGAAAAGGAAAAAGTATGCAAAATTATGATTTGGCCTCATCAACTTTTTATATTAACATTTTTTTCTTTTTATATATTTAAAATCATCCTAAAATGTATTGCATTTACTGTTCCTTGCAAATATTACACATGAGCAGAGACTTTTGCACGGTAGTGTACATACATGTGTTTGTGTCATGACATATATTTATAGAAAATGTATAGATAGAATGATTGAAAACTTTCATAAGATTATTTTGCTTTTATATTTATAAATATGACCTTAAAATAATGTCGAGTGTTTGTCACTAAAACAAATATGCAAATTTACTGTTGAAAAACATTTTTAGGAGTTATACAACCAATACATAAAATTTTCATAACTTTTTTTATAACAGTTTAAAAAGTTTACAGTTTATAAAAGTTTTGGCAGTTGGGGAGAGAGGTAATTGAGAGAGTAAGTTGTAAGTTATAAATGATAATTAGGAATAGGAATTTGAACTGATTTTATTAGACAAAAAAAACTTAGGTGTTTTAACATAATTGAATATTGCAATAAAAAAAAATCTCTCTCCAACTAAAGATTTTCTATTACATCAATGAACTGCACCGAAATTCATAATATGATTATTCATGTTATGTGTTCAAATGTTCATAAGTTAACTCTTTTATGAAAAAACTTTGTCAACAGTCATTACATAAAGACCAAAACAGAATGTGAAAAAAAATAGTAACATAGACATCAAAATCTATCAGCAAAATAGATAATGATCCAAAGCACACCACAAAACCTGCCCAAAGAGTATTTCAATCAAAGAATATTCCGATTAAAATATAATCCAATCAAAAGATATTTCAAAAGTTATTCTTGTCTTGAAGTAACCATCATAAAATATCATAAAATTTGATAGTAAATTGGCAGAAAAAATACTTAATATATTCTAATATATATAGCCACATATAAAATTTTATAGAAAAAAAGCTTTAAACCAAAAATTTAAGAAAAAATTACCTTCCATCTTAAATGACTCCATGGATTCTTAAGTAAACAAAGTCGTTTCCCCTGGAATGAAAACTTTGATTATAAATGGAGAGCAATTCATGTCCTTCATTGACTCTTCAATGATACAACAAAGGAATTTTCTCAAAGTATACTTTAATAATAAAGATTTGGTTATTATACCCACAGTGTTTTTGTTCTCACATTGTTTAATGGAGAGTCATCATTTATTGAACATAAATAACTGAAAAAATTTCAATAAATTAAATTTATTTTATACAATCAAACCTGAATTTTCTTTATATTCAAAACAGCATAAGCATGAGTAGGAACTAAGCCTGCACGCTCAGCATCAGATTCACTCATAACTCCAGTTGCTGCAGTAATTAAAACATCACCTGTAATAAATTTGATAATTAGTTAAGCTCTAAGATTGTTCAGTTTCCTTGACACAAATCTATGACTATTTTTAGTAAGTTTAACCCCTTAATTACAATTAAAGTTTAACTTTTTAAAATTTTCATTTTTTTTTATTTGTATTTATTCTTGCAGAATAAATTTATTTGATTGATATGTTTGATTTTGTTATTATAACAAATCAAGTTTATAAAATTAAATTCAAAGAAAAATTTTTAATTAATTCTAATAATATAAAAATGCTATCTAATCAGTAGACACTAGACTTTGATTTTTCAATTTTTTACAATTTTTAAAAATAAAAATTTCTGTATAAGTTGTTTAAAAGAAATTTAATTTAACATAATTTTCATATTAAGACAAATAAATTTACAGGATTTCAGAAAATTTTGATACCTCGCGAAGCTTATTTTATTTTAAAACATTGCGCAGAGCTGCTATTTAATTAAAAACTTATGAATGTAAACATATCACACTAAAAAAAAAAATGTAACCATGTCACACCTGGCTGTTTTAAATGTATAAAGAACTCTATTTTAATAAACTTCAGAAAAATTAGATTTATTTTAAATAACTTATAACAAAAAAAATTTTTTAACCATTATTAATCACAATTCAATTAATTATTTAACCATTATTAATCACAATTCAAACAATTTGCTTTGTCACTGATTAGTAGACAAGTCCAATGTCTACAAGTCCAATGTATCAGTGACAAAGCAAATTGTTTGAAAAAATCTGCAACCTATGTGAAGCCTATGGTGAAAATGCTATTAATGCATGTTTCTTGAAATTCCAATTAAAACCTTTAACTCGACTTGGATAAATTTATATCTAACTTTTTTTACTTATGAGAAACCTTTCCATGTATATCTTCTACTAACTTCAAATAAACACTTGTGTATGATTTATATTTGGGTTCACAAAATCCCACTCAAGGATATTTAGTCCAGATGATAATAATGGATTTCCCAGGATAATCTTATACTGATATTTATTGAATTGCCACCAAAACAGCCCCACACCATTACAAAAACTTGCTTCACAGAAAACACCAAACATCAGACAAATCCTCTTCGTTGCTGATCTGTAGACTAAAACATTTTAGTGGGAGTCAAAAACATAAAATTTGAGTTTGTGCTTCTTTAGGACTGTTCATTAGTCTTTAAGTGTCCAACTTTTATATTCTTTTATATACACTTATCTTATTTTACTTTCTCCAAATTTACCTGCACTGCTATTTCTGATCCAATAAGATTGTGGTTATAAGATTGTGATTCTAGCTCAACCATCACGCATTTTTGTTGCATGAACTATTATTGGAATTCAGTTATTTCATTTTACAATAATTTTTTTCTCTCTTGTTATTCTCAGTTCAATTAGAGTATTACCAAATTTACACAAGACAATTATTGAACATTTCAATTGAAATTTCATTCATTTATTGTGTAGTTTTGCATAAAAAAGATCATTTATAGTTGTGCGTAAACGCTGAGATATCTTTATAAAATTCAACACAATTTATATACAAATTATTTCCCTAGGCATTTACACAAATCTTTTCACACATACAATTATTTACAAGTAACGCTATAAGGCATTCACACAATTATTCACAAGTAATGCTATAATTACATAGTTTATTACAAGCAATAAAACTTGTAAATAAGGACATGGCATAGGAAAAGCAAAAATTCTGTACTGTTTCTGCTGTAAAAGCAAAAGATAAATTTAGTTGTTCAAGTAAAATGTAATTTTACTATCTCAATGCAATAGAAAAAGAGGCGGTATTATTCACTTGTTTTGAGATAACCCACTCAAAATGGTAATAAAAAAAGTGATTTTTTTTCATTCAAACGTTACTTCTGAAAACTCTAAAGTTTGCTACCATCTTTTTAACATGTGCTTTTATGAAAAGGAATATATATAATAGGATAAAAAGGTTTTTAATTTGTAGTAGTCTATATGCCTACAAAAAAAAAAAAAGATAAGTTTTGAATATATCATTTTTGTCAGTAACAGGTAAATGGGTATGAGCAGCAATGTACATCTCTTTTTTTTTTACAAAGAAAAAAATTAAAAATTTTTTTTGATTAACATCATTATTTTTAAGTAACAAATTAAAGATTAAAAAAAAACTCTATACATAATAAAGCACATACTGCATGGAATGGAAGATATAAAGTAGGAATAAAAATATGAATAAAAAAAAATAATCCCAAATAATATTTTACAAGGAAGTAGGGAAGATTGTAATAAACTGCTTTTTAAAATTACAAACCTTTTTCAAGACCAGTTAGCATCCTGTCAAACAAAACATCATAGTTTATTTCTTTTGACTTAAGTGAAGCTCGCTCTGGTATCCAGCCAGTTAAAGCATTCAAGTCAATATTCTGAGAAAATAATTAATTTCATCAGATAAAAAGCTTTTTTGGAGAAAAATTAAATAATTTTGGTAATAATAAAAAAACTACTTACTGAATTTGAACCAGGAAAATCATAGCCACCCATTACCTAAAATTTAAATAATGAAATAGCAAATGTGAAACACTTATAGCTTTATAAACCAAAATTAGTAATTATAGTAGCAAACTTTTTAAAATAATAAGCAACCAATTTTTTTTTTTATAAAAAGTCAATACTGACCTTCATATATGCCTTTTCAAGTAAGCTCACCCAAAACTCATTGCTATTTTGTGAGAAGGAACACAGTAACTGTCCATCTTTTCCCATTGGAAGAAAGTCATCAATTATTACCTAAACAGTTTTATTTTATTCTGAGTGACTCCCTTTACAAATTTTAAATTACCCCAGTAACTGTTTTTTAAATGTTTTTCAACTCTTACTTTTCTTGCAACTCCATTAAAATGTAATTTCACCATATATTTTCCGCAAGGATTTATAATTGGAGTGCCATCCTTTTGCTGTGGAAAGATAATGCTAGAAACACAAACAACCAAAAACTTTTATAATATCAAACTAACTAAATGTAGAATCTAAAAAGGAATAGTTCTCTGACTTAAAATTTTGATTTATCATAAATTGAAAGAACATTTTTTTATCAAAGAACAAAGGTAACACTTTAACACTGTAAAAGTTATTTAGTTATTTAGTAATATACAATATATAAATATTTGAGCAAAGAAAGTTTTAAGAACATTTAGCTCTTGAATGAGACTGTGCTTAAACAAATATGTACTAACTGTATAGTGATAAAATATTGGCTAAAAAGTTTTTTTCATTGTTTCGGAAGCGTTTGTCTATTGTGGCATTTTGCATTTAGAGGAAGATACTAAGCAGGATAGCAAATGAGAAATTCTCAGTACAGCTGCAGCACCATTTCCATTTTGACACATGATGCCTTGTAATCATTAAAGAGATAGACTGCTTTTTTTGCCCGTAGTGTCAGTCAAAAACTGTAGCACAACCAGTACACCTCGGGATTAACAGTTATTTTTGAATCAAGTAAATCACACTGTACATTTCCATTCAAGTAATGTTGTCTGGCAACCTTTGTTATAACTATAACTAATTGGATATAACTGTTACTGAAAAAAAAAGTATATATATTCCAACCCTTCAAATAAAGCATTATCATTTTTTGTTAGTAACAATTACATCCAGCCAAATATGTAGTAATTTAACACAATAATGTATATAAATTCAGGCAGGGTGTGTAGAAGCTTATACAGCTTGAAGAATCTTGTTAGTGCTATTTTTGATTTTAGTTTCACTAATAGCTTTTTCTAAATGTTTGTTTGCACCATTTGATTGATACTGACTAGATTTTATTTCATAATAGCATCAGTTATAGTGGTATTTTGAAATCTGCAATGATGTGTAATAAGCTAAAATGAGTTACCAATAGCTTCTTCAATATTCCAGGCTAAAACTTTTGAAAAGCTCAAAAAGGTTTTTAGTTTACCAGATGTATGGACTATTAGTTTTGTCCAAATTAGTAAGATTTTAGGCAGAGCTAAAAAAAAAATATTTTTTAGCCTAAATTCTTACTAATTTGGACAAAACTAATAAGATTTCAGGCAGTGCTAAAGAAAACACACCTGAAACAATCACTAGTTTCACTGAAACAATCACTGATAACTCTGTTCATAAATGGATATATCTAGAGTAATATAAAATCCTATTTTGTATTTCAG
Organism: Hydra viridissima; assembly: GCF_058129835.1. Classification (NCBI taxonomy): domain Eukaryota; kingdom Metazoa; phylum Cnidaria; class Hydrozoa; order Anthoathecata; family Hydridae; genus Hydra; species Hydra viridissima. Next base: position 11,166,659 of record NW_028324305.1, read on the forward strand.
GGTACAGGAAATAAGTGTTTCAATTTCTAGTGATATCAGAACATCCTTTAACAATCAAAAACTAATTATAGTTTCAATTTCTTCGTCAAATTTTTAAAACCATTACACTTTTGCAAGGATTACAGTTTGGTTTTAAAAATTTTTACTATTTCATTTGCAAATTGGACGGTAGAGACAAAAAATTCAGTATATGAAGAAAGTGTGGCCCAAGCATGAATCACTTACTCTAGGCCATAAAAATTTTTTAGTGATCTTTTAGTAAACCCTTATGAGACATTTTTACTACCATTACACATAAAGCTCAGCCTGGTAAAAATTTTTGTAAATGCTAAAGATGGCAATGAATTTTTATATCCGAAAGAACAATTCTCTAAACTCAGCAAGGCAAAAATTAAAGAGAAAATATTTGTAAGTCCACAAAACAGAAACTAATATAGGAAGAAAGCTTTGAAGAAAAACTGAATGCATGGTCAATAAAATTATTCATGGATGTCTCTGGGTGTGTCATGCTTGAAAGGTTTCTTTTGAATTTTTTTTTTTTGAAAAGCTATTAGAAAATGCAAATTTTTTTTGAAAAAATATTAGGAAGTGAATTTTCCTAATATCTTTTCAAAAATATAGTTTTAGTATTTTACATTTTTTAGTTGTCATTTTTTAATATAGTTTTAGTATTTTACATTTTCTAGTTGTCAAAATGTTTTCAACACTTGCATATTGACAAAATGTAAAAATTCTTTCTTTTAAAAGTCATCTTAAGAAAAGATCTATTAATAAAATACATATCAAAAACATGTTCACTAAAAGTAAAGAATTTTTCAATTTTTACCTTAATCTTTTTATAGAAAAAAATCATTTACAGAATTATTACAAGTTTAAAGAAAAAAAAATCACCAGAAGAAATTTTGATCAGACCTTGTGATAAGCTTCTTTTGAAATTGCCTCTCATAAGCAGCACTGATTGCCAAAGAAGCAACAAATGAACAATCTGATACAATGGTCTAAAGATTTAAACAATCATTGATTTCTCACCTAATTAAAAAAAATTGGCTTAATTTTCAACTCATACCCTGATGTTTCAAATAAAAATCATAGCATCAGTATTATAAATTAAAAAATAAAGATTTGTAAGCATTATTTTTACACAAACATAAAACAAAATCTTTAAGTGTTAAATTTTTCTGACAAAGATTGTAGCTTCCTTTTTTTTGACTTTTTTTAATTTTATATAATTGCTTTTAATTATGAAGCTTTAAGGCGCCTTATTAGTAAAAACTGATCCTGATATCTATAGTTAATCTGAATTCTAAAACTTTAACTTATAAATCATAATTAAAATAAAGTATGCTGTTGTCAAAGTAGGATTAGTACCCTTTGAGCAGACACAAAAGTGCCACCTATGAGGTGAAAATAGACAAAATCCTTTGTTGAAACTTTCATTTTTTTACTTTAAAGTGCAAGTTAGAAAACTAATTGTTAAATCTGATTTACTATCACACCCACAAGAAATTTAATGCATAAGTAACTAATACTTATATAGGTAAATAATTTTTCATACAAATATCTTGCATGGTTGTTAATTTATTGACATTTTAATGTTAAATTTTATCTCATTTTAACACTTTTTGTTCAAAAGCTAACACACATGTGTATATACATAAATACATACATACATACATATATACATACATACATACATACATACATACATACATACATACATACATACATACATACATACATACATACATACATACATACATACATACATACATACATACATACATACATACATACATACATATCAGATCCAGGAATGATTGATATATAAATGACATGCCAGACGGCTTAGTTTTAGCCAACACACTTCCTGATTTCAGGAAAGCTTCATAACTGATTTCAATAGAGCTCAAAGTTCTTAAGACCTTAGAGTTTTCATGATTTTTCAAGCAGAATGTTTGCCATTTTCAAATCACAAGAAATGTGTGGGTTAACTTCATTAGCCCCAATGAGGGACCTGACTTGCTGAACATTTACGTAAGTTTCATGTAGATTCTCTGCAACAGCAACTAATATTTGATGTTTGGACTGTGTATTTGTATTATTTGAGGTTTGATTGCGTCTTTGGCTACTCTTTGCTTCATAGGAGGGAATTTCTCTGAATCTTCAGTAAAAGGGTGTGTTTAAGAGATCTTCCAAATTCTTGCAGTGAACAACTGTATCAATTGAAGTGCCACTATTGCAAAAGAGTTTTTATTTCAGAATAAGTGAAGAAATCGCTCAATTGGCAATCAACCATTTGAAAACTGGAACAGAAATTAGGTTGAACTAATTCACCAGATGATGATTTCTTCATCCTGATGTTAGACAATGCTGTGTTGAGCTGAATTTTGATGAAATCCTTTAGTAACAATAGAAGTGTGAATAATTTCGCCCTTGTGCCACTGCCACCTGGATATTTTATTAGATTTTTATTGAACAATAGACAGCACTCATTTCAACAAGGCAACTTTTCACTTCAAATGAGCATTAAAACAACTAAGAATTGTTAGACATGTTCATTAAAGTTGCAATTTTATTCAACAAATTATCATTTAATGTTAATCCAGTTAACCATGCAAGGTGTACTGTTTTTTGTGGTGAGACTAGCTTTTGAGCAATGACACTTACTGTTTAGCAGATTTAAAATCTTTTGTAACTAGACCTTTTATATTAAGACTTGCCATCATTTTTTAATTGTTCAATAAAGTAAAGATTTTATTTTGAAAATAACACAGGGTCTATTCTGATCTTTACTGACATGAAAATTTTTCACCTAATATTGAGAATGGGCTTTATTTTGAAATCAGTTGCAAAACATATTTAAGTTAGAATATATCATTTGGAAAATAGAAACAAAATTTTTGTAATGTCTAAGGAATTTTTAAAACATCAAAAACATTTGTTTTATCAATCACAAAGGTACATAGTCATTTCTCAGAAAAAATGCATTGCTCTATGCAATCAATTACATCTAAGAAAGAGGCCAAATAGACATTTTCAACCACAGTTAACAAAACTAATTCTTAAACTATTTTAGCTGTACAGCAACTTTAATGAACATTAAAATGTTAACAAATCAACAACCATGCAATATATTTGCATAAAACATATCTACTTATTAACATAGGTATTAGTTTGACATCCTCCAATTTTCATGTGGATGCTGGCAGTAGCTCAAACTTAATAAGGATTTTTCTAACTTGCATTTTAAAGCATAAAAACTGTAGTTGCAACAATTTCAAAGTCAATTTATTTCCACAGATTTTTTAGTTGGATCTCAAAATTTACATTTCTGGACAGTTAAATGTGGCAACTATTACCCCATATGAGTGGCACTTTTAGATCAGCTCAAAGGGCATTTATTCCTACTTTTGACAACTGTTAATACAAAAAAAAAAAGGTACTTAATTGGCTGACACAAAAACTAAATATTTTATCAGATAAATCAAAAAAAAAAAAAAAAAAAAATAAGTAAAAAAATTAAAAATCTATATAACCTGCTTGATACTTAGACTTGAGACAGCAAAAATCATTTGTGGATTTTCACACAGATCAGATGGTCTGTTAAAAAAGAAATTAATAATAAAAGTAAATTTTAGATGGTCTGTTAAAAACATAAGATTAGTTTCTGAAATCACTAATTGCTAAAATACAATCAGGTATTTTGTTAGCACTATAAAACATAACAGTTATTGTAGGATCTTTATGATTTACCAAACCTAATTCAGAGAAATTGCTAATCATAATTAGCTACAGGTTTTCATTATCTTTCTAATGTCATAAATAGATTCTGCATTGAAAAACTTTCTTGTCTTTTAAGGCAATCCAAATATTGACCCAGTTATTAGCTTTTTTGTAAGAAGTGAAGTGCTACTCTGCCAGGCCATGAATCATCAACTTGAAAAAGTGGTAGCCAGAAGAAGCAATATCTGGTAACATGGTGGGTGGGGTAGGATATCTCATTGAAATGCCTCAAAGTTTCCTTGACAACTTTTGCAACATGTGGCTGAGCATTGTTGAGCTGAAAAATCACTTTGTCTTTTAGCATATTGAGGGTATTTGAACTTCAATACTCTGCTCAATTGGATTTTTGTTAGTATTGTTTTTGTTTTTGCACTCATGGCCCTGAAATTAATTGAAGTCGCTTGCCAATTCACTCACAAGATTTCAACAAGCTCCTCTTGAGTTTGAAATGAATCTTGGTCTGATAATGTCTTCAACTTAGTTTTACTGACCTCCCTTTGCATTCTTTGTCCCTGGTGTCAATATTGCCACTTTTAAAACACTAGAACTAGTACTTATCTTTTTTATTGATTGAATATGTTCCTCATATGCTTTACATAGCAATCGATGTCCATTTGTACTTCAAATTAAAACAAAAAAGCAGTACTTCCCGCAAATTGCATTTTGGTGGCACAAACATGGTAAGAACACAAAGAAAGTATGTTGTTCACACTTCAGCAATATGATAAATACTGATTTTTAGCAGGAAATCACATTGCTTCAACATGATGGTTCAATCCAATTTGATACTAGTTATGCCATCTTTTCATCAAAACTTATTCACACCTACAACATCAAGTTTGATGGTGTAAGATGTGTACATAATGGTGGTTATGTTAAACAAAGAATGAAAAGAATGAAAAATATTGTTTTTTCTAATTTATACTCCATTCTTTTCTCTTACTAAATCCATGTAAAAATAGCAGTGAATACAAAAACAATTGAATCTATTGTTTGTATTAAGTTTACATACCTTTGTATAAGTTATATAAATAAAATTATGAAAGCTATTCTTCCTTTGAGACAATTTTCACTATTTTTCCTTCCATATCTTTTGTTTACAATTATTCTCTCCTAAATCTAGAGTAAAGAAATAGTGACTCATGAAAATCTTATAACCTGACCCATGATGCAAATCTTGATTGTTGCTTTGGTGCCAATGTAAGAAGCCCATTTGGATCTCTAAAATTTAGAATAGGTTAGTTTAGAGTTTATTTTGATTTACCGATATCCATGTTCACCATCATCTACATTGTCATTCTGATCACATTGCCATTTCTATCACCATAATTGCCATAATTATAAGTTAAACAAAGACTACTTAAATAGAATTTAAAACCATAACATACACAAAGGGTATCTTGTAGGCAAAGCGCTCATTTACATCAATGTCAAGAATAGGAGGATAAAGATTGTTATTTACATATGATGTGAGTCTAAATAAAATCAAAGATTCATCACTAACCTATATGAATAACAACTATCTGTTTCTTTAAAGAAAATTTATACCTTAATGTTTCAATTTCACTGGACAAAAGTTTTTTTTTATTGGAGTTTGTTGCTTTCAAACTGAGAGATAAATTTTCCAGAGAAAAATTGCTATTTTCTGCAGCTTCAGGCGCTCTTTTAGTGCTCTTAATAGTTTCAGCCCTAAGTTTAAAAAATATACATATAAAAAAATTACAAAAAACTTTAACTAAGTATTATGTTTAATTTTTAAAGGTAAGTAATTCTTGCGAGTATAGATAAAGTAAATTTGACCACAGGTTCATTTACATATACACTTCACCTCTTCAGAAAAAGAAAATAGCGATTAAAAAAAAAAACAAATCAATCAGAAAATATTTTAGAGTAAAAATTTGCATGATAACTTTGTATAACTGAAATCACCAGGAAGATGATTAGTACCATTATTTAAAGGGAGTAGTAAATGCAACTGATTTAAAAAAAGGAAAATTAATTAAAAAACAAAGTATAATAATTAAAAGTTTACTTTAAATATAAACTAGCCACTAAGATTAGAAAAAGAAAATAATTTATCTTAAAAGTAAACATTTTTTTGTTACAAAAAAGATGAACTTTAAAATTAACCAATTATTAGTTCTTAACAAATTATTTTATATTTTACAAATAATTTCTACCTCTCAATTGCCATTTTTGCCCATTGGCTGCATTTATTTTTAATTTGCTCATCTGATGTCATTTTTGTCTAAAAGTTTTATTTGATTGTTTTATTTGAGACCATTTTTTGCATTTAATAAACATAATTAGAATACCACCCTGCTTAAAAAATCAAACATATCTAACAAAAGCACAAAATCAAATTAGTTCATTTTTGCGTTAATTAAATATTCTCATCAAATAAAGTAAGCACATTTTCTTTATTCAAAACTAAAATGGTTGACCATATCAATAAAAGCTTTTAACAGAAAAACTTTTTTTCAGTTACTGTTTATTTTCTAAGCAGGGCAGCATGGTGCTTTGACTGTTCTAATTTAAAACATTGAATCTGGCAAATTGTCATGTCTAAAAAAAATTTCATGCATACTGTTTTTTTCAAAAAATGTAGTATCAAAAAATTCAAAACATAAGATAAACCCACAAAAAACCTAATGATTTTAGCTTCAATACTTTAAAATGTCTCAAGACAATATAAGAAAATATGAATATAACTTCTTAATACGAAAAAACTCAAGACTAATGTTTTTTCTTGAAAGTATTTAGCATTAAAATATAATATTTAAAAAATACCATTTTTAGACAAGATTCAACAACATCAGTATACAAAGGTAATGCAGTTGATTGATGGCCATTTTCATCTTCAGTAAGAGCTTGCGATAAAAGAAACTGAATTTGGTCAAAGTCTTTCTGAAAATAATTTTAAAAAAGCTTTCAGTTGATTCTTGTAACTTAATTGTTTTCAGAAAAATTTTACAAACTTTAGAAAAATGAAAAATGCAAAACTGATGGAAAGAGAAAACAGAAAAAAAACAGTTTAAAAGATCACAAATAAAAAAGGATGTGATAATTCGATTTAAAGGTTTATAAGCTAAATTATCATACAAATGAATAAAATTTGTGACAAAATTTCCAAAAAGAATTTTTAAAATCTTTAAATTCGGTTACTCAAAACATTTTACCTGCTCATAACATTGGGAATTCAATATTGAATGGTTTTGATGTTTGGCTAAAAAATGCAAAGACTATTTTTATAATTCAACAATAATAATTGGTTTTAAGTTTAAATCTAACAAATTTGTCTTTTAAAACTATATAAACCATGTATGAATTTATCTCTTTGTTTATAAACCTGTGGGTTTTTGTGTGATTCAATTTACAAAAGTAAAATTATCTTTATTTGTTAAAGTACTTATCAAAAAATTCCAACCTAATTGATGTAAACATGATATAAACTATTACTTAAATGATTTTTTGTAGTGATGTTTTCTAAAAATATACAACTTTGTATTGATATATCTTAACATTTTCACCACTCATCCAGTTGCCTTGTCTGTAGTTTCTTTACTTGTCTGTTTCATCTGAACAATTTTTTTTCATAACTCAGTTAAAAATCCTTTTAGAGTTTTTAGTAAATAGATAACAGTATCAAACAAATTGAGTTAAGTTATATTACTTCGCCAAAATATGATGTCACTTGAGAGAGAGAGAGAATCTCAGTATCTATGATCATTTAGTATAAAAATAAGACTTTATCTAATTGATAGATTCTTATAAGTATAGAAACTAAATATTTTCTGTTAAAAATTAAATATTTTATAAAATCGAGGAAATCTGAAGACTAGTAAACATATACTTAAACTGCTCTGCGTAAAGTTAAATTTCTTTTATAAAAAACATTTGTAAAAAAATTCTCATACATTTTAATTCTCCTGTATCATGGAATGAGTGTTGACTCTTTAAACAATCTTGATTAAATTAAAACAAAAAAATAAAAAAAACAAACACAAAAAAACAGGGTTGCAAAAAAAAACGTTTTTTTTTAAAAAAAACCAAAAACCATTGGTTTTTTTAAAAAAACCAAAAAAACCATGGTTTTTTTGGTGTAAATGAGATTTTTATTTTAAAATGTCGTATTTAGTTATCCTTTTAAATTAAAAGCATAATGCATTTTATTTGAATAAACTATATTCTTTATCAATATTACTGCTATATTTCATCAAAATTATTCAATACATCACTGTTTAATGTTATATATATAAATACAAGCTTTGCTGCTTTTTCTACCCCCAACTGGTTTCTTAACTTAGAATGAACAAGGCCGAAAGTTGAAAAAATTCTTTCAATTCCTGCACTAGAAGCTGGTGCATTTAATAAACCTTCAATATCCATTATGTTACAATCCACAATTTTTAGAGATTTCCAACATTCTATTGGTGATACATTCTTTAAAACAGAGTTGCTATACAAATAGCTTTTATCAAATGGAGCAGATTTGGCTTTTAATTTAATTATTATTGGTAACAAATTCTTGAACTCTTTATCTGCAAAATTCATAGCAGCTTCATTTTCATTTTCAGAAAGATTAGATCCAAAATATCTAGGATCTAGTGTGTTTGCTAGGAAATGAGTATCACTGACAGTCTGAAGATATCTAGATTCAACTATTTTTTTTTTTTTTTCGTTTGATAAAAATGATAAACTGTTCATCAAATCTTTAAAAATTTCAACAGTGTCACTTATTTCTGTTTTATCTCTTTGGAACTTATCTAGAGCTACTGCAATTGGTTTTTTGCTCCAGCTTGAAGATTATTTCTTAAATATTTTATTATTTGTGTAACATGCTTGCTCACATTTTCAATGTTAAGATCATTTGCTAAAAGATTCAGCATATAAGCAGCACACCCATAAATTATGATAATATCTCTTCCAGATGACAGTACTTGTCTCATTGATTTCATATTAGCTGCATTGTCAGTCACAAAGCTTTTTACTGTGCATCCAAATTTATGTCTTACAGAATCTATTGCTTCTCTTACTAATTGTAAGATATTCACAAGCATGTGAATGACCAGAAGTGTTGATTGTTTCTACTAAAATGTTAATTTTATCTGTAATTACAGAAATAAAAACTATAGGTTTATTATGTACATTACTCCAGCCATCTAAAGACGTGGCTACAATTTTCCCATTCAATACATTACATTTTTCAATTTCTTTTGTGTAAACCCTATCTAATACTTCTCCTCAAATTTGATTTCTATTAGGTAGAGTGTATCCTGGATGAAGCATATTGATAGATTTTTTAAATTCTTTGTGTTCAACTGTTCTGAAGCTAGAGTTTGTACTGTATAGAAATCTACCAAACTGCAGATCAAATAAATCTTTTTCTTTGAGGCTTGTTTGTGTGAAAAACTTATCAATTTTCAAATATTTATCAGCTGATGTTGAATTGGGCTGAGACCTTTTCATTTGTTGTTGTGATGTTGATGGTGAGTTACCTTTAAAATGAAATTGCAGTCTAGTGAATTATTCTAAGTTAATATGTCTATATGTGATAGTTATTTAAATATATATGTTTATGACTTAGGGAAAGTATAAAATTTTAAATGATAATGAGTAACTTAATTACCTTGAAGAAGTTGTTGATCTTTAATTGACTCCATAATTTCATGGGGTTGTGATTGCTTGCACTTTTTTATATGTTCATGCATCCTTTGAATTTGACCTTCCATTTCTTTTCTACACACATTACAAACTGCTCTACACCCCTTTCTTTCTGGAACAGCCACCTGTGTATATTTTAACCAAATCATATCACATTTGCGCCCAGTTTTTTGAGACATTTTTGTGGTATCAATAAATTATGTTAGAACTGCTTATACTTTTGCTAAACATATAAATTTATATATATCGTTAAGAAAACTTCCTGATGAAATAAGTTCATCAGAAAGCAATGCTTCTTGATGAACCTATTGAAGGAGAAACAGCCTGTAGAAGAAAACAAATAAACAAGTGTTATTACTAATTTATTACTGCTCTGTTCTATAAGAACACTGAGGACTCAATTCTATGAAAAAACAAAAACAAAAATCATGGATTTAAAAAAAAATATCTATATTTATAAACATAACCCTGTTTTAATTTCCTGTTGTAAATTCAAATCTTTTTAAAAAAATATTAATTTGGTTTAAACCAACATTTTTTAAATTGGTTAAAACCATGCAACCCTGCAAAAAAAAAAAGTTTTATTATGATTAAAATATTTCTTTCTTACTCAGCAGGATAGGCTTAATATTATTTAATGTTTGTTACCTGTTTTCATTTCTGAATTAATACATCTGTTATTTCTTATTATTCATTAAAAAAAGTCAGGGTCAAGATACCTCTAGAAAAACACTATATTCATGAACTAAATGTTAAATTAGAGCTTAGAACAAAATATCTACATTAAGTGAATAAGTGTGTAAATATAACTCTTTAAAAATATTGAAGCAATATAAGTTTTTGTAAATGTGCTGTAAAAAAACTACTTAGTTTTGAAAGTAAACAGGTTTTTTTTCATACTTATAAAAATGAATTTAAAATTTAAAAAAAGACAATTACCAGATGAAGAAGCTGCTAGATATTCTGCTCTCTCCATATACTGATGCACTTTTACTTTAGCATCTGTTAAACTCTGATCCATTGAAATTACTTTTAATAATGCCTCTGAGGCCTCTATGTAGAAAAACTTAGCTAATTCGTGTTCACCAGCTAAATCATGAGTAACAGCTTTAGCTGCAAAATTCATGCTATCTTTGAAAAGTTGCTGTACATCCATTCTCCTTTATATTGTGCATCCATCCATGTATGTTGTGTTTATTATGTTTAGATTTTAATAATAGTGTTTAACAAACTAAACCAATGAGAATATTAGATTTAGGTAAAGAATGATAATCAAAAATAGTTCTAACAAACTTATATTTAGATCTATGAAAAAAAAACTCATTGATATTTAATGTAACAACTATGCAAGGAAAAATATTCACAAGAAAAAAGAAATTAGTATATGGGTTAGATCATTATATTTCAACCAATTTCAAGAAAACTTTGTGGGGCACCCATCTCTGACTTTCCTGATTTTTACATATCATTATCTACATTATGTAAATAGGTTATATTTGCAATTTCAGAGTTCCAAGTACAGCGGTTTAGAAATTATAACCTTATAAACACTCTTGGGTGGCCCCCCTCAATTTTTCAAATGGTAAAAATAGACAACTTTAAAGCTTTATAAGTTTTTTCTAACTTTCAACAAGTGACTCATTTTTTCTAGAACTATTTTCTGAGTATATCTGTCTTAAAAATAGTGATTTTTATTAACTTGTATCATATTAGAAAAAAACTATAGCCTCCTCAACTTTGGAAAAATTCTGAAAAATCCTAAAAAATGGCAAAATAAAGTTAACCCTAGTATTTTTCTATTCATCAACGTCCTTACATGTTAGTTTTCTGATTAGCTATTATTGTCTGCAACAAATGGGAAAAATATAAATAGCTTGTTACATTTTAGAAATCAAATATATCTAAAAATGTATTGTCCACTTGACTAAAAAGTCCAATTTTCAGCCATTTGAGAACAGCTCATAAATTTTTTTAACATTTTGTATTGATCTAATATTAACAGCAAATAACACCATTTGGCCTAACTATATAAAAATATAAACATTATAAATGTGTCATGTTCTCAACAAATATGGCAGCATTTTTTAATAACCCTACTTTTCAATAATTAGGGTTGAATTGTGTTATTGGAAACTAGTGCCCCTCCAACCAACCTCCTGGCCCATGTGAGGGATGTAATTTATTTTAAGTCATTTTTTAAAAAAAGAAAGTAATGATTGGTTGCTTCCTCCCTGATCTGGTTATTTTACTGGATAGGAGAACAATTAAAGGAGTAGTAACTATGTAGAGTCCTGCATTATTGCTTAAATGTGATACTTAAAGATAACTTAAATCTTAAAATTGAAATTTAATCATTATTTATTACATTTACTTTTTTATAGTTGACTGAATTGCTAATATTTCAGGCAAAAGTAGGACAGTGGATTCACACATTACTGGCAACATGAATTAGAACAAGACTAATCAAGCCATTATAATATTGATTTATTGTTTTGTTCAAATAAATTTTGTAATAAATCAAAGATTGCTAAAGGAAACCTGACAACTGTCACTCTGGAGCATAATCAACTGAACTCTAATTTAATTTCTGGGAAAAAAAATGTTTTGGTTGTGTAAGAAAAATCAAGAGTGTTGAGGAAGTTGACAAGAGAATGACCCAGATTACATATCACCTGATAACTCTGTTATACAAATTGATACTATAAATCCTTGTTATTAAATTTTGTATCTCTTACTAAAAGATCATCCAGCATAAGTATGCTACAAATAGACCATAAAATAAAAAAGTAAGAAAGTGAAATTGCTAAATGAATCATTTAATACATCTGAACAAGAGGAGCCACAAATTAGTATGTTTAAAACTTTCTCTTTAGATTTTATCATAGAACAGTTTAAACAAAACTTTCATAATGAGATCAATATTTCACAAAAAAGAAAATTGCTCACTTAAGTTCCAGTCCAATGGACTATTTAAGGAAACAATAAATGAATTTAAAACAACTCTATACATAGTGAAGCAAGCTAGAGCTTTGTTGGACGTTAAAGGAGTCCTTGGTGAGAGATCAACAGACATAAGAAATCCTTAAAAATCGACTACTGGAATTTTAAATCAAATTGTCAACTTTTATGAGGATAGTAGCAGCAGGTCAATGCCAAGAGCAAAAGGATTATATCATTTTAAAGATAGTTGATGGTAGACAACACATCAGAAGAGACTTATATTATGTAATCTTTCAGAACTTTACCAGAAATGGTTAGAAGAATCAAAATCCAATGTTATAGTTAAGGTGAGACTGACATCATTTGCTCTTTTTAGGCCACAATATTGTATTGTGGCTGGAAAATCTAGCATGTACACCAGGGCTGTGGAGTCGGTAAGCTGCTGTTCCGACTCCGACTCCTTGATTTTATCATGGACCAACTCCGACTCCCAACTCCGACTCCTTCATAAATAACCAATCTTTAACAACAAATTTACTGTAGTAAAATGTTAACATTGGCTATTTCATCACTATGATACAAATAATCCAACCACTTAGTGCTTTAAACAGTATTTATTAGAAAATAATTTCTGAACAAACAACTTTTCTAAACTCTTGTTATGCAATAAACTCTAATGTTGTCACTAATAACATTATGAATTTGTCAAAATCATGTTTGAAATATTGTCAGTGGGAGAGAAAGAACTTGTTCTTTTTTAAGTTCATATTCTTGAAAAATCTTTTCCACCAAGACCTGAAGAAATTCACTGGTGCCCTCCAGTTGTTGCAAACTACAATTCCCATTATGTCTGGATATCCTACAGCTATCAGAGCACCATGGGGACTTATAGTTTTGTAACAACTGGAGGGCTAGAGTTTGATACTTGTGCTTTAGACAGACAGAACATAAAATATTTTAATTAATTACATCTATAAAATCCATATAAAAATTACGAAACTCCAACTCCACGACTCCAACTCCGGCTCAACAGCCCTGATGCACACAATCTGTGTTTGTATCAACCATTGAAATCAAAATATTATGGTAAAAGCATTAAATGAATTAAATTCAAAAGATCTGATGGCCTTAGCTGTAAGTTCGATAGAAAATAAACCATGTATGTTTCTTGAGTGTGAGAAGTGTCCTGTAAAAGAGAGAATTGAAAAAAATGAAATGAACTGTTATGGGATTCAAGAAATGAATAAACTAGCTAAAAGTCCCAATGAGTTTCTAGAAGAATTAAGAGACAGGTTATATAAACTCACAAAACATTATTGTCAGCAAATTCCAGACATACTCTTTAAAGTAGATAAGAGAAAACTTGAAGCTAAAGAAACATTATGTAAATGGATTTTGCAGAAAATTTTTCATTTATTATACAAGATGAAGTTCAGTATAAAAATAGCCAAGTTAAATTTTATACCACAATATTTTAAAAAATTTTTTGATTAACAATTACCAATTCTAACCAACTGTTTTCAGTCTTTGAAATGATGTTCTTCAGATTTGAATCAAAATTGATAATCATTAACTGAATAGGTATACCTTTTGTTACTGTTTTTTAGGTTTAATTTGAAAAACCTGTGTTTTTATGAAAAAGACTTTAAACCAAAAGCAGATTGGCATATTTTCAGGACTGCATATGGAAAAAGTGCATGTGATGGAATAGGTGTACAGTGAAAAGAGTTTTGCAATAGAAATCTTGAAAATCTTGAATCTAGAAAAAGAGTTTTGCAATAGAAAATTGTATAGAAATGAATTTGTTAAAACAGGAGCTTACTAAATATATTTTTTGAAAAAGAGATTTATGTTAAATTTTTTTAGACCTCTACATTTCTGAAATCTGAAAAGCAAACAGCTGCTATTAAGCATGAATTACTTGCTAAATGATTTGAAAATGTTCCTGTTTTAAAAGGAACTTGCTCATATCATTAATTCTCATGCTGTTTAAAAGCTTATGTAACATCAATGAGCAGTACATTGACATCAAGAGCAGTACATCAGAATTTTGGAAAAAAAATAATTTTGTTTTTGACATAAATATTAATGCTGCACTAGAAATGGTTTTTATAGCAACTATATAAAATTTTGTAAAACAAACTACAAATAGCAGGTTACATCCCACCCATAGGCCAGGAGACTGGTTGGATATTTTACCCATTTGTTGCAGACAATAATAGCTAATCAGAAAACTAACATGTAAGGACGTTGATGAATAGAAAAATACTAGGGTTAACTTTATTTTGCCATTTTTTAGGGTTTTTCAGAATTTTTCCAAAGTTGAGGAGGCTATAGTTTTTTTCTAATATGATACAAGTTAATAAAAATCACTATTTTTAAGACAGATATACTCAGAAAATAGTTCTAGAAAAAATGAGTCACTTGTTGAAAGTTAGAAAAAACTTATAAAGCTTTAAAGTTGTCTATTTTTACCATTTGAAAAATTGAGGGGGGCCACCCAAGAGTGTTTATAAGGCTATAATTTCTAAACCGCTGTACTTGGAACTCTGAAATTGTAAATTTAACCTATTTACATAATATAGATAATGATATGTAAAAATCAGGAAAATCAGAGATGGTGCCCCACAAAGTTAAAAAAAAAAAACAAAAAAAAGAAAATTTTACACTATAAGGTCACTTTATACATAATAATTTAGAAAACATTTTCTAATAACTATCTAAAACCAAATTTTAAGCCTTCAATGAATTTACAAATTTGCATTTAAAAAAAAAATTAATAAAAAATCCGAAAACTAAGAAAAGTTTAAGTTCTCTGAAATTTTCTAATTATGTGCATCATCAATTCCATCTGTTTCATTTACAAGTGCACGTTCCAAGATCACATGTCCTTCCTTCAAAAATAAAGAAAAATTGTTAAAGAACACAAGAATGAACAGAAATGAAAGAAAAACTTATTAAAGAATACAAGAATTAACAAAAAATGAAAAAAAATTGTAAGAAAACACAGGAATTAACAGAAAACAAAGAACAGTTTGTTAAAGAATGCAAAAATTAGATAAAAATGAAGAAAAATATGATAAACAACACAAGAATTAACAAAAAATAAAGAAAATTTATTAAAGAATAAAAGAATAAACTGAAAATGAAAATTAGTTTGCTAAACAACACAAGAATTAACAGAAAGTTAACAATACTGGTAAACCAATATCAATATTTTGTTTACCAGTGTTATTCATTTACTAATATTACCAATTGTAAATATCAGCAAAATTAAAGCAACATCTTTTTAATACTTGCAAATACCTTTTGTAAAGAATTTCTAATGTAATATTTTTTTAGAGATCTAACAATCAAGGTAAAATGTAAATAATATGTGATAAACTATGGTCAAAGTACAAAATTTTGACTAATAGAAAGGAATATATGTTTACATTGATTTTTTCTTATTAAATATTGTGACTTACAGAGTAAAATTTGGCTTAAAAATTATTTAGGTGAGTTCAATTTTTTAAGTTAAGTTTATATTTTTGGTTCAGAAAAACAAAACAGAAAAATCTGGAAAAAAAAAAAGTAAATAAATTGATGCCATTTTTAAGTTAAAAGTGACAATCAATAAAAAAATTTTAACATTTTTTAATTTGAAATTTACAAATATGGGCACAATTCATGATGTAAGTGCAGAACTATTATGAATTCTCTGGAGAATCATTATCTAAATGTAAGCTTTGTAAAATTATTTATCTAGCAATATCAATTTCAAGACTTTACAAGAAAAAATACAACATGGAAATTATAAAATGCAATATTTTTGCCTCAAAAGTGTCAGAAACCAACTCACCTGCAGAAGTAGATAGAATTTTCGTAATTGGTTTGAAAACTCTGCCAGAGATTCTGAGTAGATTAACTGCTGTTAATGGAATTATATTTTTTACCATTACATGCTGCTCATACAACACCAAAAAGACCTCAAATACTCAACAATCTTGTCATGAAATATTTAGACTTAACCAAAAAACAATAGATTTTTTGAAAGCAATACTTGAAAATGATAATAAATTGAGCATAACATTAGCAACAGCTTTTATAAAAAAAACAGGGCTTAAAAACCATGCACAATTATTATTAGCGTCAAATCTGGCTTATCAGCAGAAAATTTATGAAATCTCAAAGATCAAACTCTTAATGTTAGAAGACAGTAACAAACTTAGTTGGGAACAAACAAATGCTTGGCAATCAACTTCCACCCCCAGTTTGTGGAAATGTTAGAGTTAACACCTGTTGCTGCAGTACTTGGTCACACAAATTTACTCATGCACAGTTTGGTTGCCAAGCTTTATTTATTATCAATAATTTTTTTGAAATAATTTTACCACTATACAAGATTGTAAAAAGAAAGATTATCTGTTCAATGAACTGGGTCAGAAGATTATCAAAAGATTATCTATTCAATCTAGTGAGTCAGAAGATTATCAAAACATTGTTTTGTTCAATGTGCTAAGTTACAATAAACCATTGAACTTGCATCCAAAGACAAAAGAGATTATGAGTGACTTAACTTGTAATGCAACAATTGCACAAACTGCCTTGAATATTTTGTATCAGGCTAAAATATTAAATTGCTATCAGTTCTAGTTAGCATTAATTATGTGTCAAAATACCAAATATCAATAAATTCATTATTTTAGAGCTTATTGGCCCAACATTGACCAAGCTGCATTTCCAAAAGCTTGCTACAGTTATATCATGTCAGCTGCTATTGAAAAAAAAAATATCCTGTTATTCTGTTTGCAGTCTCATGATGGAAAGAATTTCAATCACATGATAACTATGAATTACTGGAAATCATATATATATATACATACACAAAAGTTTTCTTGGAAGAAATTTAGTATCGCAGAGCTATCTACTATATACACTGGATGGCAAGAACTTACTATTCTCAGAAAATAAAGATACTCCGCAGCTTCATAAACAGTTTCCACTAGTTAAAGCATCAAAAATAAGTTGTAAAAAAACATCTCTAGAATTGCCTAGCTAAAAAAGCAGCTATAAAATTGTTTTGTCTTAAATAACTAGTTTACAGTAATGAAGAGGTTTAGTAATTTTTCAAGAGTTTTCAAGAGTATAACACTTCCTTAACTAGAAACAAGAAACAAAACCAGTTTTTATAGCATCACAGAAGAATGTTTTCAGCTCCCTCAAAAATGGGAAATTTAATACCAGTAAATTTATAATAAAGACATCAGTTTTTATCTGCTTGCATAGTTGCAAACTATGGTTTATAATAAAATTTTTTAAAATATATATATATATATACTTTTTTTGTGTTCATTTTATATGTAAAAGAGAACTTTTTTTTTCAATTTTTATTTTTAAGGAACACCCTAATGTTCAAAAATACTGGAGAAGTTGTGCAGTATAACAAAATAAAACTTGCAGTTGTACAGTGAATTAAGAGTAAGTTTTTCAAATTTAAATACAAACCTTATACCGTTGATCATCTTCTGTTGCAAATTCCTAAATAGAAAGGTACCACCGAAAAACAAAAAAATTAGTTATGCTGCATAAGGTTGGTTCTTAAACAATTTGTTGTGCTGATTTCAAGCCTATTTTTCATTTTTCTCCATCACCCAAGGTTATGTGATTTTTGTTTAAAATTTGCATCAGAAAATAAAAAAAAATTCAATTCCTAGTAGCACTTCACAAGCATTTTTGGGATACTTTTTTATATGGATTGCCCCTTATTATCATATAGAAATAAAAACAAAAATCTAAAAAAATTTATTTTTATAGTTCTATACATCCCAGCATTTTAATTAGAAGTATTTAACTAATATGTTACCGTTTTCAGATTTGTGATTTTATTAAGGAATTTACTTTTTTTTTCAGTCTCATATTTAAATCAAAAAGCTTATAGGTTTTCTGTATCAAAGAAATGTTTTTTTTGTGAGCTGAAAGTTAATTCACAAAAAGTAATTAAATTCTTTACAATGAAATTTTGCATTTTAATTAATGAAGTAACAATTTTTAGAGTAAGGAAGAAAAGAATTATTTGTAATATCAAGTATTTTATGTTTATGAAAAAATTTAAGAAAACAAAAATTTTACTTAATCAGACTGTTTTAGGTAAGACTATTCTTATCAAAAACAACACTCTATTTCAGTAAAATTGGTGTCTCCTTAAGAGTCAAACAATGCATGACAAAATAATCACTGCTTTATAAAATTCAAAATAAGATATATGGTTATTATATATTATTATAAAACTTGGGCTAATTCAATTAAAAAAGTCTTTATTAATTTGAGATCTTTTTTTAATAGTCCTAGTATAATAAGTCAAAGTTGTAAAAAAGTAAAAACAAAGTGGCTTAAAAAGACTTACATATATCCAGCCCAGTTTTGTTGCACAGACTTTACAAGAAACATCTCTGACCATATGTCTGCCAGTAAGCTAAAACACATACATACATACATACATACATACATACATACATACATACATACATACATACATACATACATACATACATACATACATACATATATATATATATATATATATATATATATATATATATATATATATATATATATATATTAGGGTGGTGCTCAAAAAACTTTTTCAAAGTAAATTGATGGGACAACCTCTATTTTTGTTCCTTTTAGCATAACAAACTTATGTGCAAAATTTGAGAAGGATATTTCATCATTAAGGGGTGCCACACGGGGTTGAAAGTTTCACTAAGGTTGACGCTAATGGCTGTAAGCACTTTAAAAAATTTTTTCTACATAAACTATTTTAATTCAAAAGTTTTTAAATAACAAAGTATTGAACATTGAAAACCATGAAAAAATAACTATAATTTCAATATCATTTTAGTTTTTCATTTTGTTTTGAATGGAAAAATGACTATTTAGTCCTGTTTAACAACAGTGGATTTCTTGGCATCTGGAAACTGTTTTCGATGCTCAGACACAACATGGAGAAGTGCTTGCTTTTGTCCTTCATCTTTTGTTAGAATTTGGTTAAAGTCTTGGATAAGAGCAACTCCTCTCTCTGCTCTGTCATTCACAACGCTCAAACCGGCTACAAAATGCTTAGCTGCAATAAAAACTTGGTCCTCGTTCCACAAAGATGAATCCAATTCGAGCCAAGAAGTTGAGATGCCCAGTATAACAAAAAACCTCATGGTGTTCGAGTTAATGAAATCAGCAAGCTCTGATGATGAAATGTTGTTTTCACGTAGTTGAACACGTTTTGCAGGAATTCCATTTCCAGTTTTTGTTTTCATTGCATTTACCATCTCGTATTTTGTAGCTGCATCAACACGATCATCAAAAAAACTAAAGGCAATCAGTTCCTCACTGAGGTACCACATATGACGAGACAATGCCTTTATCGCTACATTTGCAACATTTAAATTTATTGTCCTGAATTGTGTGAGTCGTTTAAGGCACATGAGATCATTCAGTGGAGCTTGAATGGACAGCGAAGCAGTAAACCATGAGTTGAGATAGACAAAGCAGACAAAAATATTCAAGAAACGTGATAAATTTATTTCACGCTTTGTCATGCGAAACTGGGATCTGAAGAGAAAAATTTTGATTGAATAAATAGCCATGGCCATCCATCTGGCCCGATGCATAGCCCCAGGAGCCATAAAATGAACCCCGCGAGGAGGAATATGACCCAGGTAGATCAAAGACAGTTCTAAAAGTTCCCTATAATCATCACGAGGCTGGTTCTCTGTCAGCAAGCAGTTTTGAATGAAATCAATAGCTTCTTTCATCATTTCTCTGTTGCTGTTAAAAACTAAAGCTGTTTCAGGATCTGATATACCGTCTTCATATCTGTCACGACTGACTTTTCACAATTGAGATATTCCACTGCAAAAATGTTAAAAATGAAAAATTTTAGTTAAAATAATTAATTTGGTAGTCTGATAGTGATAAACATACAAAATGGCGATTGGGTGGCAAATTACAAGGAATTCTGGGATAGAAAAAATAAGTAAGTGGGCTGCAGCTAAGTAATTAATATTTAAGCACTATAAAAATTTAACTATTTGAATGTAACAAATTTCTAAAAATGCTATGAAGTAAAATTTCTGTTTTTTTTATCTGTATTTGGAAATTTATAAATATTTTTCATATACAGAACATTAATTAGTTGATAAATTTAACAACTGGTCAGATTCTCAAAAAAAACATAAAGAGTACACCTCATTGAAAAGACATCTGGTTGTGTTCAAAATGGATTTACAGATAAAAAAATTTATTTAAAGATTTCAATAATATTCAACAACACATTAATTTACACGGCTATCTTTTCTATCGCGTACATGTGGTTTTATCAGTTGGCATGTGGCACCCTTTAATGAAAGAATATTTTTATGAAATTTTGCACATGAGTTCATGAGATCAATAGGAACAGGACTAGAGGTTGTCCCAGACAAAATCTGAACATTTAATTTTTGACTACCACCCTAATATATATATAGATAGATAGATAGATAGATAGATAGATAGATAAATAGATAGATAGATAGATAGATTTATATATATATATATATATTTATATATATATAGATAGATAGATAGAATTCTGAATACATTGAAAGATAAAATATAATTAATAAATGATGAATTATTTGTTTTCAACCACTTAAAACTACATGCTGTGACTGCCAAATACATTTTACATGGCACTTATTTCTTACATTTTTTTGAAAACTCAGATAAGATAGCATTTCATAGAGAAAATGGTCAGCTACATCTTTCAAAATTTTATTGTTAAACTTAGGTGTGCCTTTGCGCTCATTATGCATACTTGAATGAGAATTATGTCTAATACATAGTATTAAACTATGATGTTCCTTTATTTTAAAAGCAGGAAAAATTTAGCTTGGTAAACAAGAAATATAAATCTGATTGCAAAACTCAAATTTCTTCAAAAGATTTTGAAAGTAAATTACAATAGTGCAGAATCTCTATCTGAAAAAGGAAATATAAATCTGATTGCAAAAGGAATTATAAATCTGATTGCAAAACTCAAATTTCTTCAAAAGATTTTGAAAGTAAATTACAATAGTGCAGAATCTCTATCTGAAAAAGGAAACAATTATATGTTTTTCAAAGTTAGACAATGGTGAGGAAAATTAAAAACTTACTCAGGAGAGTGCATACATCGAGAATTAAGTCCAGATTTAGCATGAACTAACATGTAACTAGATCCTATACTAACTCCAGTTAGGCTTAATTGAGTAATGCGATCCTAGCAATTCTTTAATTCTGGAGATTTTTTTCTTCCTTCATTACTCAAATGATCATAAAATCCATCATAAAATCGTTCCTGGGGTGATTCTGCACATATTTCAGAAGAATTACTGTGTAATCTTCTAGATTATCATTAAATAAGAAATCATAATCAGGAGGTTTGTACATAGATACAGAGCTTGAGTTGCTGGAGTTAGGCTAAAATGTTTAGAAATTGTATGTAAATATATAATTGCTTTTTTTATTTAAAGTTGCGTTAACAAATTAATTAATTACATTAAACATTTCTATATCTTATCCCATATTGGTATAGAATTAAAAAAAACCAAATTTATTTTTACTCCACTAGTTTTTTTAAACTGCTATTTTTAGATTTTTTTTTTTAGATTTTCTTGTTTTGTTTAAACACATCACAGTTCGCACAACTTTTTGTTTGATTTGCACAGACACTAATAATATTATGTTAAATGCAGTGACAAAAAGTAGGCAGGGAACACCCACATTTTATTAACTTCATCAATAAATTACAGTAGTTTTAATTATAAGAATAGTTTAAAAAACTGATAATTTATTTTATTTTCAGTTTTGATTTTTAACAACATTAAAGGATTTCTATGAGTGATATGAGTGCATTTATTTGTTGTAGATTTATACAGCATGCCATGAAAATATAATAAAAATAAAAAGCATGAGTAAAGAAGACTTTTAAACTTTTTTAATTGAAATAATAAATAGTATATTCATTAGAAAAGCTGTTGATTGACATGTTAGATATTAAATTACATATAGCATTGAATAATCAAAAGAAGGCAAATTCTGGATTGTTAATAAGCCAAGAACAGAGATCTGTGCAAATCTTTCAATTAAAAAGCCAAGAATGACATGGCTGCTAGAAAATCAAAAAAGTGGCTTAGACTAAAATCCCAACACATTTTTTGAATTGATTTTTGAATTTTATTTGAATTGAGAGAGAGAGAGAGAAAAAGAAAACAAATTGATTGCATGATAAATAAAGTGGCCAAAAACTTGCACACAAAATATTCATGAGGTAAGAAAAGAATATAAGAAAGCAAATAAAGAAAAAAAAAAGCCTTAAGAAGAATAAAAAATACAAAAATCTTAAGAGTAAGTGCAATAAGTGAAAATCTTTATGAATACCTTGCAAATGAAATGCAAAAAACATTATTTAGAACCATCTGGTTCCATTACCCAGTTTAAATTACACCATTGACATGCAGTAGGCTGTTGTGTGTATTTTTTACATTTAAAATCTAGTTTTTTGTAACTTACCACAGTATAATAGAGGTTTAACTAACATGGATAGAAATGTCAAAGAGTTCCAACAAAGTTGAACTTATCAAGCAATGTCAGATTAACAACAGCCATACAACCTCCTAAGGATAATTGTTTTTTTTTTAAATCATTGTGGTCCATATTACATTTATCCATTTAAAGGAGAAAGTAGAATAAACCTTGGTTTGTTAACTTAGAAAAATAATTGATTGTTTTATTGGAATTTTCAATAAATATTAATTTATTACAAGTTAGTTTAAAAAAATAGCTTACCATTACTCGATCTTGAACTTCGCTGCAATTTAAATTAACACTAAAACATGAAAACAGAAATATATTTATACCATATAGCATTACATAGTTTACATGTAACATACTTACGTATTGTATAATGTCTTTCTCAAAAACTTAAAAAATATATTTTTCATTATCTAAAAACGCACATAGGAAAACAAACAACTAAATGATACACACAACAAATACAAATTCTAAAAAATGCACATAGGAAAACAAGCACCTAAATGATACACACAACAAATACAAAAATACTTTTTTATGTGTATTTTATCATTTGTCTTCATTGGAGCCAATAAAGAAGATTAACTAGAGCCTACCTTCTCCTCCTATATTATAGAGCAAAAATGTAGAAGCAGCTTTTGATGTGGAAATCTAAGAATTTATTCTTATATTGCACTTTCTCAAACTCCTTTTTTGTATAAAATGATATGAAAATGGTTTACAGAAGTTCTGTTTGCCAAGGTTCATCTTAGCAAAGACAAGTATCTGAGAATTAGCAGAACTAATATCAGTGTTTTTATCTATGACAATGTTACTTGTATGAGAAAATAATCTCTCAGAAGATGAGATTACACAATAGTAGCCTCTTACAAATCCAGGAAGCTAATGATATTCATTGGAACAATTCTTACACCATAATAATTGACTGCAGATACAAAAATTTTACACTACTCAACTTTAAGTGGTGAATTTTATCAAATAGTCAACCCTGCTAAGAGAAACTTTTACGTGCTCAAAAACTAGAGCATTCAGGTTACAATCATAATCATCTTTCAGTGTGAAAATATGGATACCTAGTGTTAAAAAAGTATTCTAAAAAAATTCTTTTGAGAGATGAATTTACATACTGCTTGGAGTTTATAGCCAAAAATTTTTGAAATCTTTAAATAACGCCTGTGAGATTTTTTTTTTTTCCTTTTTTTAGCTTTATTATTTTTTAAAAAATGTTACTTTTTGCATTTCTATAGGGTAAAACTTATTTTCTGAAAAAAGTTTCTTTAACAAAAAATATTCCAAAATATATGTACAATATTTTTTATCTTAAGAGCTTTTTAGATAAAGTGGTTCCGAATAATTATTTTAAATTATTTACTGGGAAACTCTAGTGTTCTTTGAATACAGTATTAAAACATGCCTAATTTTTCTAAAACTCATGATCAATGTAAAAAATCAGTTTGTAATATGCATGAGGATGATGCTAACCATTTTCAGATTGGAAAACCAATGACAGTAACACTAGAAATGTACCAAAACATTAGAATTTTGACACTAATTCAATTAATCCTTCAACATCCTTCTCACTCAATTGTGACTCCTTGATCTGAAGAATTGCTGGGCTTAAATAAAAGGAAAAATTCCCACTACCAATTCATGACATTTCAACACCCAAATCATTTCAGAAGGCATCCCAGATTGCTGAAAATGTTTGCTCAGAATGTCAATTCTAGGTCATACTCTTTCTTATCACTGCACTTCAGGAACTAGGTATGAAAATTTAAAAAACGGTTTGATATTTTGAACTTATATTTTTAAGGCGTTAAAATAATATTTTATTGGTATTTTATTCAAGTTTTAATCATTTTTAGGACCCTCCATTGCTCAGCAACATTTTAAAGAATCTCTATTCAAAACAATGATACTGATTCAACAAAATACAGGTACTGATTCAACAAAACAATGATTTGAGAAAAATTGGAATTCTGAATCAAATTGGTCCAATACAATAAGTGGAGCCAAATTTTCAGCAAAAGTTTGCTTAAGTAGGTCAAAAAGTAAATGATCATTAACTCAATCATTTAATATGACAAGCATAACTTTAACTGATGCAAACTAGATATGCTAAGTTGTATAGTGTAACACCTTAAGAAAAATGAGTGATATCTCCATTGGTTTAAAAAACTCAATGGTTCTGCTATTGTAAAATTAGGCATAGAAGGAGGAGGGTCAATCCTGAAAATAAGATTTACTCACATTCAACTAGAAGAGAATGAATCTCCAATCTTACAATCCTGTTCAGAAGGCTGCCAAACTAATATCATCACAAACATCAAAAACATCCAGTGTCAAACAATAACTTCTTGTAGTAATTGTTCAAGACACCCCAGAAATACATCATCTCAAAGAAATTTTCAATTTTTATCACTATCTAAGAGAAATTATCTTCTGTGAGTTGAAGCTTACTAATATATTGTGAGGTACTCAATCACACAGTTAACCCCAACCATAAACTTACGCTTGAATCTATTACAATAACAAAGCTCCATTGTAGTGTTAAAATAAATTTCTTAATGCCAATCCAGAAGAAAACAAGAGAAATCTTTAAATAGGTAAATTATAATAACAATCTTATCCTCGAAAACGTTTTGTTAAGTTTTTTTTTATTTTCTTTACTTCTAAAAGCTTACAAATTTTTTGCAATGTTTTATTAAGAAAAATTTTTAGATTTAAATGTGCTGTAATCTTTAGTCACAGCTGAAGGGTTGAAAATATATAGCTATGATTAGCCTGCATATTTTAAGCAACTGTATGAAATATTTTTAAAGTATGTTTACTGTTATTTAATTTTAAAACAAGTTCTTAAATTAAAAGTTTAAGAACTTAAAGAAAAAGTTTTTTAATGTTCAAGATGGAAGCAATTGATTGTTCATGATCATTTCTCTTTTAAAGTTGTCTTTATATATATATATAAGATTAACATAAGATTGCATACACTTTTTTGAATAAGAATGCTCTTCCAGTTGCACCAGTAAACCTCTAGAGAGAATGAAAAAAATATTTTAGGTTGCAGATAAAACATTAGAAGAAATAAATCATTTGGTCAAATATTAACAATAGTATTTAAAATGTATTCTTAAAACTGTTCCAGTTTACAAAAAAACATGTAAATTTCAAAGAGGAAAAGTTCAAAAAATTTAAAAAGCAAAAAAAGTGAAGCAAATTATTACAGTTGAAACGAGTTCCCCTCGGTTGGTTAATACAGTGTCACAATTAGCACATTGAAACAATCTAGAACCACCAGGATGCTCCAGAAAAATACGACCCATTTTATGTTTAAACTATTTGTCTAAACTCTAAAAAACTTTTAATTTAAGCTGAAACAGAAAAATATTATAACTATAAAAATAATAGAATATTAAACAATAACACTTTTAAGAAAAATAAAGAATTTTTGGAAAAAACATTTTATTATGCTATTTTGTTAAAATACTGAGTAATGTGAAAGTAAATGAAAAAAAAACACAATTTTTAGGGATGAAGTTCATTATGAAGAGCAACAGCTATAGCAGAGAAAAAATTGAAGCAAAAGTGTTTGGCTAAAGAATTGAATTGTCTAAAATTGTGTTACCAGAAATTAAAAGACCATTCCCTTAAATACCTTAATGAAAGAAAGAAACTAAGTAACAAAAAAGTCCCAAATTTTGATTGAATTTAAAATTCAGTGGTAGAATCTGGAAAAGAAATAAGATATATATATATTAAGCTTGATTTAAAAAAATTTAAAAACTTTGATATGATTGTAATAGAAGTTTTTGAATGATATTAATACTAAATGGTTTTTAAGATATAAATTATTTCTTCATTTTTTATTTTTTTACTATTTTTCTCAAAGAAAGTGAGCATAAAAACTTCTCAGTGAGCAAAAAAAGTCTCAGGTTGCCTTAAACAGCTGAAGTAGTGTCCTAAACTCTCCCTTTATGCCTCCAATGGGGCCAGATTAGTTTGAAGGAACCATTTCAAAAAAAGTTAAAAAATGACGTAAGTCACATGCATATGTTTTGTTGTAGAATATAATGAAAATTAATTGCTAATTTTTTCTATTTTTCAATCAACAAACTATTTATAAAGAATTGCAGTAAAATATAAGCATTATACAAATTTTGTCCTATAGTGCATCCTCCTGCCTGTTCCCAATATAAAAATAATGGAGAATTCTTTTCATGATAAAATTTAACTAAAGTACTGAGTAATGGAAATAAGAGAACTAAAGCATGGAGATTAGATTTCTTGTTATTGTTAACAGATAAAAATAGCTAAAAACAAAATAGGAAAAAATATAATTTCATTTATATATATTTTATATCATATTCTTTTAGTTTCTTAGTTTTCCTGAATATTAATAATAAATATAAACACCTACAAATTTAAAGATATAAAATATATTAGCACTACTATTGTCTTGTAGTGCATAACAAAGCACCCATGCCAATATAAATATAAAAATAATACAACACCAATATAGATAGAAACGTTTATACCATACTTAATACCAAATAAATAATCTGCATTGTACAACAGCAGCATGTAATATCTGCCATATTTAAAGCTTGTAAAATAACATCTTTTAATACTCTAAAAATTGCAAGTAAATTCGCAATTAAACAGTTAATTATAGATTTAAAACAACTAAAAGCCATAATGAAGTCTTGTTTTAATTTTTTTTAAAAATTTCAATTTAGAAACATGCTAAAGTAAATTTCTTTTATTCATAACAGTTTTTATAACAATCATTATTGTTATTATACTTTACATTTTAATAAATATAACAATTTAAATAGAAATAGAAAATAATATTTCGTTGACTGTAATCTCCACCTTAATGTTTGTAAATAGACAAATAAAAATAAAGTTAAATTATTACAAACTAATAAAGAAAACAGTTGACAAAGTAAAAGATAATAAAATATATCTGAGAAAACAAAATAACAGGTGCAAATCTAATTTAAACTCTAAAAAAATGTGCTTCACAAAAGGAAACATTTAAAAAAAGTTTTTTTGAGAAACAAAAATATTTATTGCTAATTTAAAACTATTTATAACATGATCTAATTAAGTTCACTCAGTTCAATTATGACTGATTTAAATTCATTTTTCAAAATGCTTTTAAAAAATAAATCTTTTAAATATATCTAATTAGATCTTTCATTTTGAAAAATAATCTGAGCTAGCTGAATACGAGAGCCAGTTCTTGGACCAGCTTCAGCAACGCATTTAGAGTAATGGATAGTATCTGAGACATTACATGTAACTGGAGTATAACGACGCCTAAGATCAGAATCTACTGCTCTGAATACTGATAAATGAGACTTCTTAAAAATTTCAAGCAAGTTGCTATTGGGTTGATTTTCATCAAGAAAATCATTAAGCAGCATTCGAATATCTTTATAATCTTTATTGTTAAAGCATGCAACATCGTCTGTAGATCTATCCCAAAATCCATTGTTACGGTGTATGTCTACAAAAGCTGGTTGATGTTTTGTTTTATAAACTAGCAATGGATTAAATTCAGCAAATGGAATTGGAAAGAAAACCTGAAACATAGAAGGTAAAAAATTAAAATTTTTAAAAAAAAAATTATTCTTTTAATTTTTAAACCATTTTTTAAGAACACAAAAAGATTTATATAGTCAGGTTCCTATATAGTTTATAATAATAAAATACCACCCAACATTATTGCAAACATGTTGAGTGCTGTTTATTTTTTGTTTTTATCATTATTTATGTTAACTATGCAGAACTTTTTTTTTTTCTTACACTGATTAGTCAGGAATAAGTCCACAAGCTTAATGAAATGGTGTGCATTTCACTCCAAGCTTTATAAATTTCTGTGAGAATATCATGTTTGTTGGATTTTTTTCTTCAAGTTTTCTATTTAAATGGCCCCCAAGACTTTCAATCGGGTTAAGATCTGGACTTTGTGATAGCCTCTATAAGATGTGAACACCCTTTGATAGAAGTATTCTTTGGACAAATTTTGGGATATATTTTTGGTCAATCTCTCCACATGCAAACTAAAAGAGCCATTTTTTTCAAATGACACATTAAGCTCTGCATGTGGAGACATGATCATGATTAAGGATACAGTCAATACTAAATCTTTTGATATCCAATAGTTTTGGTTGGTAAACTTGATTTTCCATATTTCACTAGTTTTATCAAATTAATGTTTAGGAGCTTTTTGAAGATGCTAATAGGTGATAACTAAAGCATGTGACTAATTTTAAAAGAACACATGATTTAAATCAAACTATTTTGTCCTAGAAAAAAAAACATTTTTAAAATTCTCAGTTTTTAACACATGCTGTTTGAATGATAGCTTTATATACTTTGCATTTATTACAGTATAAGTAATTCTTTCTATTGAATTATGAAATTTTACCTTTGATTTGATAATAGAAATATGACTTATAAAGCTTTTGTCTGCAAAAAGTTTTTTTTTTTTTAAAACTCAATTTTAATTACACAAATTGAATAACTTCTTACTTTTCCATTTTTATGGCATAAGTAATTTCTATCAAATCTTTCAAATAGAACTTTAATTTATATCAACCATAAGTATTTTTGTGGTGGTGGTTAGTAGAACTTTCAAATTTGTGTTTTTATCAAGTTTCTGGGAAACTGCTGTTGCTCATTTAGTTTGCACATCAAGTGACAACAAAACTCACTAGTTTGAAAATGCCAAATACAATAAAATCACATGAAGAATGCAGGAAGACTGCGTGTATGCTTTGTATGAAAAAGTGTACTTGAAGTCTTAAACCATTTCTGATTGAAAGAATCAAAGAGCATTATTCGTGTCAAATTAACTTTTATGATGCAAGAGCGCCTGAAGGCATTTGTGACAGTTGCAGAATTTTTCTTCAAAGAAAGCACAATGGAGGGAATATCAGTCTTACAACTCTTTTTCAGTTTTCAACAATAGTCATTCACCCCACTACAAGGTGTCAGATTTGTGATTGCCTGATCTAAAAATTTGGCCATATAAAGCTGAATGAAAAACACCCCTTAGAAAATTTGAACACTTCTCAATCTGCAAAAGTTGAAAGACGATGCTCATTTTGCTTGACAGTAATTGGAAAAGGATTGACACATAATTGCATTCAATATACCTTCAGAGAAAACATGATCCAACTTGCTTTAGCAGACCCCACAGTAGGTGAACAAATTGCATCTTCAGGTATCACTTCTAAAGATGCTTCACCACATGGAACTATCAGAGTCACACAGGCAAAAGGTGGTAGACCTCTTCCTCTTACACAAGGTAATGTTTTAAGCTAACATTACTTTGAAATATTTTATGAGATGGATTTGAGAAAAATAGAAAACATTTTATTTTTGCTTCAATACAAGTTATTTCTTCTAAGATTGAAAATAAAAGAATTATTTATTATTCATTATTTCAAACTCTTAGTTTTAGAAAATACAAATAATATCTTAAATATGTCCACTATTACAAAAATACTTCAATGTAATTCTAGGTCCTTTTTGCTCAAAAAACCTTTTTGGTAGTAAGCCAAAGCTGAGAGCAGAGGATTTAGTGCAAATTCAGTCAAACACAGGGATGTCTAATTCAGGCATTAAAAAACTTGCCACCACTCTGAATCAAGTTACAAAATCACCAGTTGCTGAACCAAATTATAGAGCAAAGTTTATGCAACTTGGAAGTCAACTTACCAATTATTTTTCTCAGAGTGCAATTGATATTTCCCTGGATCAAACAAAAACAAGGCAACAAATTGTTGTACACTGCAAGAATCTTAAAGAGATTCAAAATGCGATCTTGACACAGAGAAAAATATACTCAGAACATCTTGTCAAGCTGGGGTTGGATAATAGTGGTGGCTTTTTCAAAATCAGTCTGGGCATTCATGAGCTCAATACAAATAGTCCCATTCCATGCCCACCCCAGCAAAAAGACCTTGACTTGCCAAACTGCAGCAGACAGTAGTGTAAAACAATAACTTCTTGTTGCAGTTGCTGAAGATTTACCAGAAAATTATGATAATGTTAAGAAACTTTTGACCTTGTTCTGTCCTGAAAATGTTCCATTTTTTGTGTCATGTGACTTGAAATTGGCAAACATTCTCTGTGGTTTGCAGTCAGTGTCACCCATGTACATGGTGTGACACTGAGTTGCGAAATTTGGAAAATTGTGGAAATCTTCATACATTTGAATAACTTTGAAATTGCTTTGAAGCTTTCAAAGCTGCTGGAAAAGACATGAAAAAAGCAAAAGATTTCAATAATGTAGTCCATGAGCCTCTTATCTCTAAGTCAAATAGCAAACTTGTGTTTGACTTGATTCCACCCATGGAACTACATCTTCTTCTGGGAGTGGTGAACCTCCTCTACAAAGCATTGAAAGACAGGTGTCAAAGGCAGAAGAATGGCCTACTGCACTTCACATTAAAATCCAGCCTTTTCATGGAAGTCACTTTGCAGGAAATGACTGCCACAAACTACTGAAAAACATTGATGTGCTTCAAAGGCTTGGTGAACAGAATTGTGTTTTCCAAATTTTTGGCATCATTGACACTTTAAAAAAATTCGGAAAAGTTGTTTCTTCCTGTTTTGGAACATCTCTTGATGAGAACTATGCCCAAGAATTACTGAATTTAAGAGCTCATTTACAGACTTAGAAAGGGTAAGTGTGACTCCCAAAGTTCATTCTGTGTTCTATCACATTGCACCATTCATTGAAAAACAAAAAGAGCCTCTAGGTAAGTTCAGTGAACAAGCAACCGAATTTCTTCATCACAGCTTTCATTCTCACTGGGAGCGATACAAAAGAGCAAACAGCCATCCTGAATATGGAAAATGGCTACAACTCTGTGTTGTGGACTATAACAGTAGACATTTGTAAATTGCAATAGAAATAGTCCAAATATGCAACATAAATTTTATGGCCATTTGTGTTTGTCATTGATCTTTACTAGAAAGGTGCATTTTCAAACTAGTGAGTTTTGTTGTCACTTGATGTGCAAACTAAATGAGCAACAGCAATTTCCCAGAAACTTGATAAAAACACAAATTTGAAAGTTCTACTAACCACCACCACAAAAATACTTATGGTTGATATAAATTAAAGTTCTATTTGAAAGATTTGATAGAAATTACTTATGCCATAAAAATGGAAAAGTAAGAAGTTATTCAATTTGTGTAATTAAAATTGAGTTTAAAAAAAAAAAAAACTTTTTGCAGACAAAAAGCTTTATAAGTCATATTTCTATTATCAAATCAAAGGTAAAATTTCATAATTCAATAGAAAGAATTACTTATACTGTAATAAATGCAAAGTATATGAAGCAATCATTCAAACAGCATGTGTTAAAAACTGAGAATTTTAAAGATGTTTTTTTTCTAGGACAAAATAGTTTGATTTAAATTTTTGCATTTTTGATATCAGGGGTGTGTATATATCACTCCCTCCAGAGGGTTTCTCCGGAACATCAAGCTGGGGTTACAGCCTTCTTGGACCATATGTGAGAACTTTACTCCCTTAATTTAATAGACAAAAATGAAAATAGCAATTATTAAGGAATTTATATAAGTAAAACTTGAAAAATTTAATGACTACAAAGTTGTGGCTAATTTAAATAGTTTATATTAAAAAATGTTTTTTAAAACATTATATCAGGTTTAAAAATTTTGTTTGAAAAACAAAACATTAGTTTTTAGAGGTCGGAATTAAACAAAAACATTTTAAAATAGTGCAGTTAAGCATCATTTACAAAAAAAAAAATAAGCTGAAAAAAATGTTTGAAGCATCTACCACCTCTACATCAAGCAATACTGAAATAAGAAAACAATTAACATCATTTGAAACTTTTTTTAAAAAAAGTTTGGGATATTAATGAACATAGAGCAATCAAAATCCACAATGACAATAGAGAAATTATGGAATTGGACATTCAACCATATACCACTTTAGAAGATCTTTTGAAAGTTAATTGAAGGGATATGTCCTAACTATCAAAAACCCATTAGTAGTGATTTTAGTGAAACTATTGTTCCACAAATATAAGATTAACTATTTAATTCCGCAAAATGTAAAATATCTAAAGCCAATATTGTAGCTGGTGTTAGAGACAATGGTTTTAAGTCAATGTCATGTTTTATACATATAATACAATTATGTTTACATGAAACAAATTTTGTCACAAAAATCTTTCAAATATAGTTTAACTTGTTGCAGAGCTCTTGCAATATTTTCAACATTCACCAACAGCAACAGCAAAATTAGAAGCAATTCAGGAACAAGTTGGTACAAATAAGAAAAGGGTAATTCAAGATATTGAAACAAGATGGAACAATTCCTACAACGATTGAAAGGATCAAAAAGTTCTTTTAGCAACTTACACAGCTGATCATGCTTTAATCTAATTCTTCAGTCATGGGCAATATTAAGTAATATTATGACTCAAAATAAAAAACAAAGAGTTCCTCGCATATCGTAGCAAAGTTACAAAAGCAAGAGGTGGCAAAAAAAAAATACTAAACTAGAAATCAAATATGATATATTTGTATTTTTAAAGATAGTTATTGACAAAACATAGTTCATAATTAAAACTTTGTATGTATGTATGTATGTATGTATGTATGTATGTATGTATGTATGTATGTATGTATGTATGTATGTATGTATGTATGTATGTATGTATGCATGTATGTATGTATGTATGTATGTATGTATGTATGTATGTATGCATGTATGTATGTATGTATGTATGTATGTATGTATGTATGTATGTATGTATGTATGTATGTATGTATGTATGTATGTATGTATGTATGTATGTATGTATGTATGTATGTATGTATGTATGTATGTATGTATGTATGTATGTATGTATGTATGTATGTATGTATGTATGTATGTATGTATGTGTGTGTATGTATGTATGTATGTGTGTACACATACATACATACACACATATGTATTTATGTATGTGTGCATGTATGTGTGTACACATACATACATACACACATACATACATACATACATACATACATACATACATACATACATACATACATACATACATACATACATACATACATACATACATACATACATACATACATACATACATACATATACATGCATGACAAATGTGAAAAGATAATTGATGGAAGAAGGGGTTGGTGGTATAATAGCTGCAAGGAAACTACTTCTTTGCTCCAAAAATAAGAGAAAAAGCTTATAGCAGACAAAAAAACATGAACAATTGATTGTTGATGACTGGAAACATGTTCTTTGGACTAACAACTCAAAGTTCCAAACTTTTGGTTTAAAGAGAAGAGTATTTGTTCAAAGTAAAATTAGTGAACAGATAATGAAAATTAGTGAACAGATGATGAAACAGTGTGGTGTCAATTGTAAAACATGGTGGAGGTAGTATCATGGTATGGGGTTGTTTTGGAGGTAGAGTAATGATGTGGTAAAACTACTGGTGATCATATTAATATAAATGGACTAGTAATGAAAGAAGTATATTTGGGCATTTAAAAAATGCTCAAATATAGTTCTATATACAAATAAATACATTTTTTCCCACACTATTCCATCTAAAGTACTTAAATTGATTTACAATATACAATAAACACCAGTAACTTTTTCTGATTTGCTTTAGATAGAGGTTTTCTTCTAAATATTCTCCTGTGAAATCCTTCATTTCTATGGATTCTTTAATGGTCTCTGCACATTCAGTCTTTCCAGTGGCTATTACAATATTTATATTTAGATTAAGAGCAGATAATTTATGATTAAGTTACTTTTTGAATAAAGTCCTTAAGTGGAGCCATTCTTTTAGAACTATGTAAATTTAGAACTACGTAAATGTTACCAGCATTAAACTAATTACAAATTTTGTTTTTATTACCTATCATATGTTTATTTACAATATATTGTTATTTTCTCATGATACAAATTGTGTAATACAGGACTGACTTTGCTTCAAGTACAACCTTGATGTAGACTTTGTTGCGGAGATTTTGTAACAAATTTCTCAATCTTTTTGCATATTAATTATTTTGTCTTTATATTTGCTTCCCAATGATAATAAATATACTTAATCTTTGTATATGCAGAGTATACAATTTTTATTTCTGTTTTTTTTATAATTACAGCTTTTGTAGGAATGATATAAAGTTTTGTTACCGCATATATACCATGCTTTTAATGTAAAATTATTAATATATACTTAGAAAATAATTCTTTAAAATATTTTTAATTGTGAACACAAACCTGCATCCCATTTACAACATTTACACGACAACGATTAAGGAAGTTAATTGTGAAGTCCACTGCTAAGTTAACCAAGAATATCAAAGCATTTGATGG
Source organism: Hydra viridissima (assembly GCF_058129835.1). Classification (NCBI taxonomy): domain Eukaryota; kingdom Metazoa; phylum Cnidaria; class Hydrozoa; order Anthoathecata; family Hydridae; genus Hydra; species Hydra viridissima. The sequence continues at coordinate 11,202,036 of NW_028324305.1, forward strand.
CAACTTCATTGAAACAATATCCATTAAAAGGGTTGGAGAAGCCTTTTTAACCCCTACCTGCAACCAAGGAAGCTGCGCCCACATGTATGATTGTTTGTATCTTTTTAAGACAATAAAAGCATAAAGTTAGTTTTCACAAGTTTTTTTTAGCAATTCTGAAAGATTATTAAGTTAATAAAAAAAAAAAGTTTAAATTTCCAAAATGGAAAAAATTTATTTGTAAATCTAGATTTAAACTACTTATGCTATCATAAAACAGGAAGAAAACAGTGCTGGTGAGAAAAATTTCTTTTAAGAAACCACTTTACAAAGATATTAAATTTTAAAATAAGAAAGTATTATGGAGATGCAGAAAACATTTTTCACTTAATCTTTTAAATTTTTCAAAAATTCCACTAATCTTTAAAAATTAGTAGAATTAGTTATACTACCAAAAAAAGAAGTATACAAAAAATCAGAAGTCATTCAGGGTTTTTTTTAGAAGTTTTTTAATACACTGTATACATAGCTAAAGCTCTGTAATATTCTAATGAGAATATGAAATGTTTTTTTAATGACAAAATGTTAGACACTATATTAAAAGTTGAAAAATAAAAAATCCTTTTTAATATACCTTGCAATAAGATTTTTAGAATCAAGAAATGGATCATCTTTATCTTCACCTTCAAATTGACCAAAGCGAATGTTTATAAAGACAGTGAGAAGAACAACATTTTCACCAGTTTGTAAACAGACACGTTTGTACATTTGTAGAAAATGCTCATGCTGGGCAACATCTTCTCTACAAAATAGTTGCCAAAAACTGATCTTATAAAAAGACTAAATAATATAAAAATTTAACAAAAACAAAGCACACATCAATTGTACTCCTAACACTTGAAAACTAAACTTGAAAAAAGGTTTTTGGGAGCAGAGGGGGAGGCTTGGAGTGAGTTGTTTTGATTTGAAAAGGGGGAGAAGAGGAGAAAAATTAAAGATCAATATTAGGATCTATGCACAGTACAAGAATTACTGTTTTTATACTTTTTTATTACAATAACTTATCTTTGTTTATGAAAAAAGTGACTTTAAATAAAATGTTTAAGGTAATAATTTAAAGTAAAAGTAGGTTTGTAAAAATTTTCAAGGAGTTAGGTAACAGCTCAAGCAAGTTTATAATAAAGACAACACAAGTTTATAATAAAGCTTAAAAAATAAACTTTTTTTAAAGGAAATGTTAAATAGCTAGAGTAAAAATTTTTATAAATAGTATTGTATAAAATCAGGATTATCAAAAACAAGTTTCAAATTTTTTTTTCTATTACAAACAAAAATATTAGCCACATAGTACTCCAAAATTGGCCTGATAATTGCTTTCAGTTGTCTCACTTGCAAATAGACAAAGCATACTATCTAACAACCTGACAAACTATTGTTTGTTATCTATTGTTATATAACAATTTAACAAAATAATGTTTGTATTGCGACTAAAAATTGAACAAAGTATCAAAATACTCAAGACTTTTTAGTGAAAATCTTTAAATTAGGACTAAATTTTTTATAGAACTTAACAACATATAATTTATAACATTTTTAAACAAACTTACTTGAGAACAGGAAGAATAAGGTGGATTCCTTTCTGCTCTGTAGCTGCTGGCATTTGCAAGGCTTCGATACTTGCAAATGGCTTTAACAAGTTCACTCTTTTCAACTCCTTTACATTGAATCCTTTTCTACCTTCATACATGTCAATAACATATTCTGCTCCTAAGTTTTAAAAATTTTAATAACAATAATCAGTTAGTATCAAAGTTTTCAAAACATAGGAGCAGAATATGTTCTATATGTAACTATATGAATTTATAGTAATCTCAGTTGTATTCAGCTTAAGGGCCACCCAACTGTATATGGTATCGTTTATAACTTTTATTGTGGTATCCTTTATAACTTTTATCTTCAAAAGTTTAGCTCCCAAACCCATATATTATTTCAATCATAAAAAAAAAATCTGTAAAAAAATTTAACTTAATTAGACAACTGTTAGACAACCCTCATTGACCATAAAATATTGAATGTTTACTGTGTGAATTATGTGATTTTGATTTTTGTTTTAGATAAACTTATATTATTAGTTAAAATTATAAGATAATTTTGTTAAGAATAATATATTAGGGTGTGTTAATTTTTAAGGTAAAATGAACTTTTTCAAATTTCGAAAAAAGATTAAAAGTGATATTTTGATAAAAGAAATCATTTTAGTGCTAGCTTGGTAAATTTTGATTCTAAATTCACTTATTTTGGTTATTACCAATAACTTTTAAGTTTTCTTTTTTTTTTTCTTTGAAAATTAATATCATAATAAGACCAAAAGGAAAGCTCCAGAAACATTTTGACATTAAAAATGTCAAAAAGAACAAGGAATGTATTATCTATTAAAATGAGCAATCTTGTAGAAATTGAAAAAGAACTTTATGCATCTGAGCTTCCAACAGCTTGAGATATGCTAAGATACGGTATTTTTTTAAGAGAAATTAATAATAAAAAATATTAGGAACTATACTGTAGATCGTCTAGTAAATGATATGTTACCCACTTTACTCGGCCAATGGTTGAAAGCAAATGCATTTTTTACATCATCTGTTGTTATTCATGAAAAAACAATTTTAAGCTGTTGATTTTAGTATTGGACTTGGTAAAAAAGCTGAAAAAGAAAGATTTAAATAAAACAATTTATATAAACAGCTGCTCTTCATCATTTAAAGATGATAGTGGTCAGAAAACAATCCAAGTTGATAATCAAACTCAATATAAATCTTCTCTGAATCAAAAATGTTTAACTCATAATACTATGAGTATTAAAAATATTGCTCTGGCTAGCATGAGACACCAAACAAGTTTAAACAAGTTTAAACAAGTTTAAGAAGATGCTGAAATAGCTACAGCAGATAGATGCATAGGTTAGAGTGATTGCCATCTTATTATAGATCATAATTAGGTAAAAAGGGCTCAGGAAAAATTGGCAAAAGTATTAGACAATCAGTTTGAGGTAGACTTAGAAAAAAACCCTTGTCTGGTCTTTTTTTTGACAGGAGAGTAGATGCCACAAAATGTCTATAAAGGTAAATAAAAGAATTTTCCTAGTCTCATTAAAGAAGAACATTACTAAGATCTCCGCAACAAAGTCTATATCAAGGTTGTACATCTTTTTTCTTATATTCCAGATATGATCAATAGTAAAAAAAGAGCTGAAACTATTGCAGATCACTTAGTTGACTGGTAAAACAGTAAAAATCAAAATCTCATGGCTATTGGAGGAGATAGCACAAATGTCAATACTGGTAGGGTAGGCGAAGTCATGCAATGGGTAGAAAAAAAAAATTAAATAGAAGATTAGTTAGGATTGTTTGCTGGAAATTGGACCAGTCTGTCACATTAGATGGCTAATAACAACACTTTCATTTTGCAGGATTTGGGTGTCTAATCATGGCCTTACTGGTACAAATCTAGAGAAATTAAAAACAATTGTGAATTTCATTGTTAGTGTTTATATGGTTTAATGGTAAAGTTCAATCAAGTTGGGTTTAGGGACCTAGACAAGTCTTATCAAGTAGAGTTACTTAGAGTAAAATGTTTTAGATATTGTTATGCCAACAATTAGACAATTAGCGTGGTATGCACATTCTGAAGCAATTTTATAATCCATGCTTTAGAGCAAAAATGCAGAAGAAAAACTGTAAACAGAATTCTTAACATACGAGGAGTAGGACATGAGGTAACTCAAATTAGAGATAGTAGTCTCAGAGTAAAAAGAACACCAAAAGTAAATCCTAATGCTAAACAGCTATCAGACCTAATAACATGGAATTTTAGTGTAACAAAGCCTTGAATTACCTACTTTCATACCTCTGCTAGATTCAAAGAGTTTGTAAACTATCATATGGAAGTTCCTCACTGCACTTCTCATACACATTCAGTTGAAAGATGTGTCTTTCAACTGAATGTGTATGAGAAAATTAGGAATAATAGGAATATTTTTCTTGCTTAAGTGTACATTTAAATCTGGCTTCTGTTCCTTTGATTGTGCATTAATTGATAAATTAAAAGGAATAGGGTGCATCAAAAGCCTCATGATTTTTAAATTTGCAGAACATGTTTGTCTCTAAAATATTTTCATTCCATCTGCTGAAATAAAATTTACAGCAAAGTTTTGGATTAAACATCATTTAGGGAGCCCACCACCTATTTGAAATTTTGCATTCTTGAATGACAATTTATTTATAATAAGTTTCTGATTCATTGTATATACTATCTATTATCTTGGATAGATTCTAGAGTTCTAAAAAAAAATCATATAAGTTTATCATCTTTTATTGAGCTTCTTTTTTTATTTTACTTTTACTTAAAGTTTATATGAATAAAAAAATTGAATTCAAAAGAAAAATTGCATACACATAGATTTAAAAATTGTTCAGTTATTTTGCAACTCTTTTGCTTTTTTGCAAATTTGGTTGCTGCTTTCTATGATGATAGTATCTTTTATTTTTTTCAACTTCTTCTGTTAGAACTGTGGATCTAGCTGCAGTAAAACATAAACTATGAGTCTGACTCAATAAGATCTGAAAAGGCTATTAATCAGACTTGTGGACAGGCTAATAATTGAAACTTTGGTTTGCTAAATGTTATACCAAACCTTGCCCTAGGTGATTTTAGATCCATTTTAGGCTTGATGACTAGCAATTGATCTGCAAGAGATTGTCCTCAGCGATTGTTTTCAATTATTATTGATGAACTTCTTTTATTTAGTAGTCTTAGCAGAAGAAGGAGTGGCATCCAGAGCTTCCATTTTTGAAGGAGTAAGAAATATGTTCTTATAAGTGAAGCTTCCATAATCCATTTTAGATCTTTAATTGTTTCTAATGATATTAACAACTGTTACATTTAGAACAGCTTTGACAGCTAGTAATTATTTTATTTATTCTTTAAAAACATTTGTTTAGATTATGTTTAAAAAACAAAACAGATTCCAAAAATACAAAATGAGCTAAAGAATCTAGCTTCTGTTTTATGTCTGATGACATCTATTGAATGAGTAATTGAAATCTTAGATAGCAGAGGCAATTAGAGATAAATAATAACACCAAGGATATTAAAATGTATGAGAATTTTTTTATTCATTGAATTTGAAGAGAATCTATAGTAACAAAATAAATTCAGACAATAGTGTCAGCAATCTGAGAATTATAATTTTGAGGTGGACCCTCTAAATAAACTTGGAATTTTAAAAAAATTTCAAGGAACACTATTAAGAACTAATGGAATGTTTAACATAGGCAGAGTATATTTTTTTTCAGAAGGGAAGGTTTGATACACCCAGGGAGAAAATATAATTTCAATTCATTTCAAGTATTTAGTTCCCTAAACTGTGGCTCTATCCTTGATTGATTTTCAGAAAGTGTTCAGTTAAATATGGCTGAAGTTATGCTGGAAGCAGACAAAGATGAATAAGTGGTAGAAGAAATTGCTAATTATGCACCAAAATATATAATAATTAACAATAATAGTTAACAACTAATTATGCACCAAGAAAATTTTTAAAACATGGAATTTTTATCTTTTGCAACTTCTGAGAAAAAAACTTATATTACAAAGTTTTCTCTAAGTACTGATTTCCATGACAAATACTCTTTAACAATAGCTGCTGTGATGTTGCATAGTGAGATCTCAAACTTATTCAGGATTACAATTACATTCTTACAAAAGATGAAACTGAAAAGAAATTTGTTTTACTGATATATCACTGATAATTCTTAAATATTTAATGTGATTCCAGAAATTTTTTATATTATTATTTGAGTAATTTCATTCAGTATGCTTTTAGGTAAATGCTTGGACTGCCTGGATGTGTCCATATAAACTAACTCAGGAAGGAAAAAGAAAATGGTTGAGATATGCAAGATAGGGGAAGTTTTTTTAGTGGAAAAAATGGTTATGTATACCATTTTTTAATGGAATTAAAGATTGTGTATACCTATTATTCCAACTTCAAGGCATTTGAGAGTCACCTAACAATTGTCCAAATAGATACTTATCCAACTATATTACTTTAAAAGGATATTTTATAAACTATTTGCCTCTTTGAGGATCTAATCTACGATAACCATTAACCAATTCATAATGGTGCTGTGAAGCAGGGCCATGCTGATACTGCAATGCTTGTTGAGCAACCTTTAATATATCAGTAATATCTTTTTTATTGGCAGAATCATATTCGGAAACTGGCTCAGTATCTGTGTGCCCATACAGATATTTATGATCAAAGTACATCCACTCAATAACTTCAAATCTTGATAAGGGTTTGAAAGGATGTGGAAACCCAATAGGCCAATGAAGTAATTTCTCAGGAACACCTAGGAAAAAAATACCATTTGTTTATGCACGTGAAAATTCACAGTAAAAAAGAATCACCCTACAAAAGTAATCAATAAGAATCAACTCAGCTATTTAAAGCCTGAATCTACTTAATGTTGTTTATCAGTACTTTAGTCTTTAAAAAGCTACATTTCACTAAAGCAACCATTTCACTAAATACTAAAAAAAAAGTAAAAAGTTGGTTCAAATTTGACTTTTGCTATCAATATCCAAGCAAATTTATTTTTGAAAAATCAATCAATGGTGCAGTTTTATGGAAAGACAAAATGTGATACAAGTATGCAGATTTTGTAATTTCATTCACTTACATTCAATAGAAATTACTGTTTAAATGATGAAACAATAACTATTATGAAAGTACATACAACTTTTATCATGTACTAGTCTATGCTTTTACTAGCTCACTAGCCATATTAACTTATCTGCACTATTCTGTTCTCACTTGAGTGGATACCTATGGTACAAATGAAGCCAAATGTGATTAGTAAGGCAAAAATGCTGATTAAGCTTTTTATTTTAGTCTCAGTTTTATTTTGATGATATTGTTATGTTTACCAGTGTCAAGTGGTCAAGTGATTCTTTTAGTTACATAATATTAGTATGATATAAAGCTATTTAATTTTTCTTTTTTAAATAAAATTTTAATGATTGAGAAGTTATCTAGTTACAATCAGGCAAATATGCCAAACCCAGAAGAGATGAAGTAATGACCAAAAACTGGCAAAAAGTTATCTAACAGTCTCTGTGTTCTTGTAAAAGAGAAAATTAACTCTTGTCATTAACCTTGTTACTATTTAAAAACTTTGCAGGGATTGTTTTCTCTTTTACAAAAACACCAACAGGCTGTATATAACAGACCCCAAATTAAGTGCCTTTTAAGACCTAATGTCTATGTACAGTTAAAAGAGTTTAAATCTTTTGAATAGCATAAGAGCATCAGATGAATACTTTTTTTTTCCTATATTTTTTTGTCTATCCAAAGAACAAATAAAATTTTATAGATACAAACATAAAGAACTAAAAGATAATATTTCTAAAAAATGTGTAAAATGAAAAAATAAATAGATAAGAAACCTAAAGATTAATTGTAGTTAAAATAAAACAAAACAAATTACCTTCGGGTAATTTTTCTCTTATATTGATTATTTTTTGTTGAAGATTATTAATGTCTTTAAAAGTTCCATGTAAGTTTTTCAATGTAAAATGTTTATCGATTTCAACCATCTCACGAGCAGATTTTACAGGATAAAGCAGCAGTGCCATATTGATATTTTCATTGTGTGAAACAGTTTCAATTGTGAAAGGATTCAACTTATCAACAAGAAACAAATCTTTAACCTGTGAAGAAAAGATAATGACCAATTTTATTTTATTATTTTTTTTTTTCTAGAAAAATTTTCTTAAATAAATCTTGCATTAGGATGTACATGCTAAAACATGGAATTACATTTTTAAATGTTGCCAAAAATAATAAAACAAATCATAAAAGAACTGTGATAAATCAAAACTGTTGTAACAGCAATAAACATCAAAAATAATATTTAAAACATCTCCTATATTCTTTTTAGTAATCATCCGTTTTTAATTGATTTAACAAAATTGTTTCAAATTTTGTTTGGAAGTCTTTTTCAAATAGTATATAGCTCTTGCTTTAGGCTACGTATACACCATATTCAGAGCTTGACTAATTCTTTGTCTATCCAACCCCAAATAGATTTGATTAGATTCAAATCTAGTGATTGAGCTGGTAAGGCCATTAAATTCATTTCATTCAAGCTTTTACTGAGCAAACTGTGTGGACAGAAGCCATACCTTATTAAATCTACCACATTCATTTTAATTAATCAGAATGTCTGCTGATGGAACCATGCAGTTCTTTTGTGTCTCTATGTCGATGCATTGTTTGATTCAAACTGTCAATTTAGAACTTTTTGCACCAAGTTTTTTTTAAAAGAACTTGATAGAACTGAATTATTTAAAAAAGTAATGAACTAATAAACTTTTAAATGACATAAGAGAAATAGATTTCTTATCATACAAAAAAAATGCATGCTACTTTTTTATGTTTTGAATTCCAGAAGTTTTAAATTAATTATATAGCTAGATCTTTTTTTTTCCTAATATTGTTTGTTTGAAAGAGTTTTTTTTTTACTTTGAAATGAGATCTAACTTTTTTAAAATCATTATTTTTTTAAATATTTTATTTGTAATTAAAATCTAAATAATTATTATTTCATCTGCTAAAGGAAAGCTGAAGTTTAGTAGTTCACAATGACTGTTGAAATAAAATTGTATTTTTAGTAAAAGATGCAATGATGTCTGAATTTGGTCAAATAGCATAATAGACAGTAAGAATTTAGATTTAATGATGGGGATTCAGGTTCTTTCTGTCACTATTGCAACATTAATAAAAAAGATTCAAGGGTCTCACAATAACTTTGGAATGTTTCACTTTTGAAAAAACTATGATCAAGTTTTGCCTACATAGCATAAATTGGAAGGCAGATAAGTTTTCTTATCAAGATAGTGTTAGAAAAACATAGTGTCATGCACCATTGGTAGAATATGATGTTTTTTAAGATGCTTCATCAAAAGTTAAGGGATTGTTTAAAGGGACCATTTAGTTATAGGTCAGACCCATAGAGGGATAGAAGACAATCAGGTTAAAAAAGCCTTGAAATATGCTAAGATAGAGCTAACAGAACGTGTTAGAATTGTGACAGGTAATCTTCTAGCACAACTTCAAGTGAAGGTAATACAAAGATCAACAAAAAGTGTAATATTCTACATGGTCGGGATTCAGCATGTTGATTTAAATAAAACTGTTAATGTGAACAAAGTGTAGATTGCAGTATATGACCTAATAATCATTGGCAAACAAAGTTATGATTGACAATGGTGCCCCCAAGTGTACATCAGATATGTGCACATTCACAGGACACATATCTGATGTACACTTGCAGGCACCATTGTTTCTCTGCTGACAGCAGAGAAACGGATTGTTAAGTTCTCAGAATAGTCTTGTAAAAGTTGGAACAAACATTAAAAATCATCCCTAGCCCTAATGCAAAGCGCAGACAAATGACTATCAAGCTAAACACTTTCAACATTTTTTGTCAAGTAAAAACTCATCCTTTTGTTGTTGATAACAGATTTTAACTCATCTATTGACAATGTTTTAAAGTCAGACACAATATTGCAAAGCATATCAAATTACTATGGTTGCAAAAAACATGATTCATAACTGTTTTACATAAATGTTGTTAAAATGAATATTAAATTCTTAAAAAATCTATTTTTAGATATAAACATCATCCAGATTATAATTTTGACCTAAAATATGAGATCCAAGACTTAAAATACCATACACTAAACATATCAAATAATCTGGCTAGTAGCATGCTGGTAAAAGCACTCAGACTTTTTATTTGAGCTCCATGACAAAAATATCATATATTAGATGTATCAAATGGTGGCATTATGAAGTTATGAAGGTTTTAAATTTAATCTTGCTAACTAGTAAGACCCAATAGTATGCTTCTTCATGATAAAATATAAAACTCCCAAAAATTTCAGTCAACTTGGTTGATAAATGTAGCCTTTATGAATTGTTCCCAAAAATAAGGATTCTGAGTATACTGTACTTTGATACATAAAAGAAGCAAGTGAAAATTTAACTATAAGTGTCAGTAGAATATTTTAAGTGTTAGTATAAACAAATCCTTAAAGAAGTATCCAAGAACATCTACATGTGAAACATGCAAGATGCTTAACATTTTTCATATTGAAGGAAATTCATCTTCAGAGCTGATTATAAAAATTAAATACAAACATTTTTCATATACTAAAGAAGGAAATTCATCTTCAGAGCTGATTATGACAATTAAATACAGATTGTCTTAAACCATATAGAACTTAGTTAAAAAAAAACTTATACTTCCAAAAAAACAATGGCTTTCTGTGTGGCTTTCTTGCATAAATACATAGTTACAGTAAAAAACTCTCTATGATTGGTGGAGCAACAGTTTCCTCTGGATGACCTATTTTGTAATTTGGTGATCTCATTTCAAGCTCTAACTAAGAAGCTCCAAAAAGTGAGTTAGTACACTATAGCTTAAGACAATTTATGTGTAGTTCAAATATATTTTTTCAAATTAATTAATTAATTCTGTTATTTACAGAAAAACATTCTGAATTGCATGTTTATAGATGATGAGAAAGATAAATGAGATAAATATAAATCAAACTAAAATCAAATGAATCTCAACAACAAAAATAAAATCTTTTTACCCAAGATTACTCAAAACAATACGAAGATCAACTTGTTTTTAAAAGTGGAAAAGATTTAGTACAAGTATCTTAAACTGAAATTGAGCCTTCTATTACAATTTCCATTTCATCTGCTGATAAGATAATTAGCAGAAGCTCTATAGTATATAAATCTTTGTAACAACTTTAAGTCAGCTAAACTGTAAAATCTGTTATTGAAGCATCAAAGCAAATTTATAGTCCCAAAAAAAAGCATATCTATGCTCTATAAACAAAAACAACAAACTCTGGGTGTTACGTTTTATTTAACAAGTATTGTTAACTAATGCAAAAATAAAAATGTTAAAAACTGTAAAAAAAAGTTTTAATGATTTTGAGTTACTTAAAAATTAGAAGTTAAGCTTTTTGTCTGTTTTTTCTGTTGCCAAAAGTCTCTTGTGAAGTTATATTAAACATGTTAACTTAATTGTAAATTTTGACAATTTTTTGCTTTTTTTTAGATGCTCAAACCAGTTTTAAACTTTAATGAAAAAGTATTCTAAAACTGTGCACATAAAATCCTCTACAGCCATACCAAATTTTATTTTAAAAAAACTTAACTCTATGGAATTGAAACTAATATACCATTTAAGCATATAATTTACCATAAAAAATTTGTGTCATAAAATCAATAATAAAGTGAAAAAGATCTAACATTTGATAAATGCAAAAGAGATATTGAGTATTATTTAACATGTTACAGTGAAAGTTTTAAAAAAATCATTAACTGTGAGGTGCATTGTTAGATGGCTAAAGTAAAGGATAGCTCATACCTCTTTATCATGTATACAGTCTATTTTTGAAGTTCTAAAAAATGACTCTCCAATAGCCTCACCAATATGTATATTGGTTTTCACTGGAAGACTTTCAAACTTCAATAATGTAGCTCTACTTATTATAAAACCACTTTGATCATCACAGTAAAATCCAGGGGGCTCATTTTTAGAATTACCTGATGGAAGAGCAATACTTTGGCTTTTAAGGATTGGGTATCCAATGTAAAGATCAGCTGAGCTATTTAGAGAATGCAAGAACTTTAGCATATCATTAGAGCGAATATAAACTTCATCACTGACCAACATAAACCAGCTATAGCTATCAATAAAGTGGTCCTTCATATATTGTAAAATTCGAAAAGAAAATTCACTTTTAGTAGACTCTTCAGTAATGTCTGACAACTGTACTACGTTCAGATTTAGTTTAGTGTTATAGTGCTCATGAAAATTTAAATTTTTTGAGTAAACAGTGAAAAAAACCACACGAGGTAAATATGGTAGCCAAGTGTTATTAATAGCTATCCCATAAGACATGAGTCGTTCTTCAGTTGTCATAACTGCAACAATAAATTGAAAACGAAATCCAAGCTCACTATATACAAAATAAGGACGAAAATCATAGTTAAATCGTGTTGACTTAGGTTTTACATAAACTGGAGCAGAGGTATATTGATTTTCAATTTCTTCTGTTGGTTTAGTTAATTGCTTTTGAAGAACAGTTTCTGATTTAATAGAAGAAACACAAGTATCTTTATATAAAGGAATATAGAAAATAGAAACAACACAACCAAGAAGTATACCAATAAGAAATGGTATGTATTGCTTTACACGGAAATTTCTTCTCATTGTAATAATTTCAGATTTCATCTTTTCTAAACATAATTTAAATTAAATTTAGATTTAAAAAAATTAACTAACTTAGCCAACTGGTAATTATTTAGATAAAATAATATGATTGGTTGAATGATTTTAAATTTTATAGTTAGAAATCACCTATTAGAGCTTTTATAGGAAACAGCACATATGAATAACAGCAATGAAACAGCTATATTAAACTATAAAACTTAAAATCTTTTTGGTAAGAACCTAAAACTTATATATAAAAATCTTCTTTATTTGCAATTATTTTTTAGAAGAATTCTATTATCCATTAATTCTATTACACATAAATCTATATCTTAGCTATTATTACAGAAACTTGAGTTTGTCATTCTTAAACTTTACGGCCACGAACACTTTTCGCACTTTTGTTTTTGTGTGAAGTCGGTTCCGGCAAAGAGTAATTTTTGACTGGTATTTCTTTAAAAAAGAGTGAACACCGAAATAAATTAGGGTAAAAATAACTTTCTGCGAAGTCTTTGTTGTATACTCTAAAGGACTATTTTTTCTGACGCTGACTGAGGGTTTGACCAATAATTTCTTCTATTTTAAATGTTTAAAAAAAGAAAAAACTTATAATCCTGATCCTTAATCATTCCAATTTATTTTAGCTATAGGAAGTCAATATTACAGAGGCGGGAAAAGTTCGGAAACTTTTTAGTAAAGGATTGTATTACAACTTTATTAGTCGAAAAAAATATAAAAACCTAAGAACATCAAAAAATATATAAAATTTTAATTACAAAAGTTCATTTTTAAAAATTCCTCCATTTGCTCTGATACAAGCTCTGAGACGCCGCGGGAACTGATCAATTGCGGCGCGCACCATTTTTTCGTCAATTTTGCTCCACGCTTTCACCAAATCGCGCTTTAACGACTCCACCAACTTGTGTGGTTTAGAACAAACCTTTGCCTCTAGAATTCCCGTTCTTGCTCGATGTTCTTGCTCGATGTGCTGGCGCAGAATCTTGTTGAAAGATTCAATTTTGGTTTGAATATGTTTGTTGGGTCCAAGGCAACACTACGGCTTGAAGAATGTCGGTGACATATTTGTTGGCGTTGATTTTGATTCCATTTTCGACAAAAATAAGCTCTGTTTTGCCCAAAAATGACACTTCGGCCTGGATTCTGCGTGAGTGAAACGCTGCAGAAGACCTGAATCATCAACCCGCATCAGAAGACCTGAAGCAAGTACATTATCACTTTGGACATTGTGGGCTTGCTCAACTTTGAAGAATTTTTCGTCTGAAAAAAGAATTTTTCGTTGAAATTGAGCACCACGCTTCCCTAACAACCTTTGACATCTTTGTTTTCTTGTTTCGCATTTTTTATCATCTAGATGCTGGGTTTTTTCACGGCGATCTTCTATTTGACTTAATAGTAAATTTTTCGAGATCGTCCGTGTTTTATCATTCGGTCTTATTTTTATAAGATTTTTCATTCCGTACTTTCAAGGCCTTCTCAAACAGGCCACAACAGCTCATTTTCCGTAAAATTAGCGAAGGCCGACTTTTTTACGGTTAAAATTATTTTTTATCCTTGCTTTTGTAAACAAACTTCAGAAACAAATAAAGAGCTTTATTAGGACAAAACATTTTGATTAAATTTCGGAAGCAAATATTGTAGAAATTTTTTTTTACGTTTATAAATAAGTTAATTACAAAAAAAATTTAAAGAGTTTAGCTAAAAATGACTAAATCTCATTTTTATAACTATGTTTATTTTAGCTGTTTAACACTTGTAATACAAATAATAAATTTTTTGATAAAAACAAACAAATATGTTAACTTTATTTTATTGAAATTATTTTGACTTTTTTTAACTAAAATTACTTTATTTTGAAGTTGAAAGTTTTGCTTGTTTTATTAAACATTCCTTCCCAAAATCTTAAGAGTGTTTTTTACAATAATTGTTTAAAGAAATGTTTGCTAAAATGCAGCAAACTTTTTAAACACTTCGAACATGCAATCGAAATTTACTATTGCAGTTAATAAAAATGTCAATTAATCCTCTCTTGCACAGCAATGGTGAAACTTTATTCACAAGTGTCACTTCAAATATAAAAAAACAATAAATAACAAAGTAGACTAAATTGTCAGAAGGTTCTCTTAGTCTTTCCCTGTTCAAAGAACTAATCAAAGTTCCATATTCTTGAAATATATCAAAGGTGTCTATTTCTTCTAAAATTGAATGTAATTCCAGAAGTTTGTAAGCAATAAAACCTGCAATATATAAAAGCCCTTGTTTGCATTCATTTGGCAACTGAACTTCACGATTTTCACATATTGACATATCAAACTACACATCAAGTTCACAGTTATCACAATGGTGGTGAGCAGGAGGAAATATTGCAAAAACTGCTTGCTCGTCTATCAAATTACAAGTTTTGTTGATTCTAAATTTTTGAATAACACTTTGCTCAGTTAACAGATATGTGCCACCTGACCCTTGCTGATATTTCCTAAACTGTTTTTCTAGTGCATCTGATTGCATTTGTCCTAGCAATACATAAGATACACCGCAATTCAACAAATACTTGGCACAGCTTGCTAATCTCTTAGAAGTTTTTTGCAAAGCACTCACAGTATCCATTGTTAACTTTTTCTCTCTTAATTTTGAATTTACGCATTTAAAATTTTTAGCAAAATAAGAAATATAGTTCTCTAAGAAATCTATTTGCTAATCATTGACTGAAGTAATAGGCTTTCTTTGAATATCATTTAATCTAATATATAGACCTTTTGCTTTACTGTTGACAATAAGCTATCACTTGACAACTGTTTCAATAAAAAGTGCAGTATCTTTAGCTTTAGGAATTTTTACACATAATGCTGCAACTGTTTCATCACAAAAAACTTTGAGAACTAATCCATAATTTTGTCGTTTAATTGGTTTTGGTTATTTGATGCCTAATATAACTTGCTCGCTAAGAATCTGTTTCATTATTAATAACATAACTAACAGCATTCTCCAGTTGAGAATAATATTTAATAATTCCTTTGTTTAAAAAAGAAAACAAATATCTCCAGAATCTTCTAAAGTTACATATATTGAAAACTTAGGTACTGGTCCACAATGTTCATATGATTTTAGGTACTGGTCCACAATGTTCATATAATTTTTCTTCACAGTTATTTATCATTGACTTCAAATTTTTCACAATTGAATTAAATTGAATAGCTTCCATTTTTTTAAATTTTTCAAACTCATCAGGTAAACTATTTCCTTCAGAGCACATTAACCCAGTGACATCTCGTTTTCTAGACACTATTGGAATACAAGACACTGATATACCTTTAAAGACTGATGGAGGATGCACTGGAACAAAACTACTACCTTTGACTTTTTTTAATTCTGCATCTTTAGGCTAGTGCTGAGCACAAATTCGCTTATAATCTGTAAACACGAAGTTTGCATTTGGAAGTTTTTTAATCCATAACTTGCGATCCTCAGATTCACAGACAAAGGCATACCAATTTTATCTTCACCATTTTTTAAAACGCATTCAAACATTGGCTGACCATTTCCTGACTCTAAAACATTGCAAAAACAATCAAACTGATCACTTTCAGTTATAATTTTCCGGAGTGCACTGTAGCCTTTATTGCATTTATAAGACCCTGAATAAAATTCTTCAACAGATACTCCAATATTCACTACACTATCTTATAATAACTTTTTCATCTAAACAAGAAGAACTATTAATTACTATTAGTTAATTAATTCCAGTTATACTATTACAGCTTGAAGAACCATAACCTTATTTTCTCTTCACTTACTTTGAAATTATAGAAAATAATTTCATTTTTGTAACCTTCGTTTGCGATTTGAGTTTGATCATTTTCTGGCGTTATCAGAAATTTACTTCAGATTAAAGAAAGAAACAGTAAAAACACCAAGTTTTAAAAAACGAAACAAAATACAGAAAGAAATTAATTCGTTATTTATTTGGACAAAATACAGACACGCAATTATTTCTTTAAAGTTAAATAATTTTGCAGACCTGGAATCTCGTGACTCATTCGGTTAAAAGTTCTAAAAAAAGACTGATTTTTTAAATAGTAAATTCTACAAAACAAAAATAACAAACCTTTCTCTTTCTTCTTTTTTTAATGAAACAGGTCTTATTTTTCCTAATTGTCAAAAAAAAAATCAAAATTCCTTTGTTCCTTTGTGTGTATTTTTAAATGCCCCCGAACGTCGGTAATCTGCCCCCGAACGTCGATAATCTTAAAAGTGAATTTTATTTGCATGGTTTCGTCAAAACAAAATTTTTTTTTTTTGAAAACAAAAGAACAACGTTCTGACTGTATAACGCACAAGTTTTTGTTTAAAAAGTAAGGTGAATTCGCATTATATAAAACATTTTAAATAGGTTACATGGAGTTGTTTCACTATTTGGTAATTTCCAGATCCACGGATATTAGGAAAATCTATAAACGAAAGATCGCCGTGTTTGCAGCTTTAAAGACTTGAGTTTAAGCTATTTTTTGACAATATGACGGATACTGTGCTCATCAATGCCAATTTCTCTAGCCATTTGCTTCACTGAACGACGGAAATTTCGTCGAATTCGGTCTCGGATCATTTTATGGTTGGCAGTGTTGTTGGCAGTGCGTGGTCTTCCACTACGAGGACGGTCCTTAGTGTGCCCCTCCTCCTTGAAACATTTAATTGCTTTAGACACCACAGATTTACTGACATTGAGTAAACGTAAAATTTCGATTTGACATTTATTTTGCTGATGCAGGGAAATTATAGACGTACGAATGTTTTCACGTTCGATAGACATCTGAAAATTAAACATTTAAGAACGTTTAATACATCATTCAAGAGAGAATTGAATAACAAATTCAACAATATAAAAATATTAATAAAACATTGTTTTACTCAATAAAAGTTTTAAAGCAAAAAAAGTTTCCGAATTTTTCCCGCACACTGTAGTACTTGATTGATAACATTGAACCAGTAAGCTTGTTTCTATGAGACGAAGAGAAAAGCACAAAAAGTCATATTATTATCAGGGTTTTGTCATTTTGAATTGGACCTAACTTTGATAAAAATCACTCTTAAGATTAACCAATAACCCTTTCTTTGTACTTATTTGGCTCTGAATAAATACTAAACGTCTTTTCATTTGATTAGAGAATTGGAATGTCATGGTTATTCATGAAACGGAGAAGCACTCATACAATTTGCCCCCTCTTTAACTTGTTAGCCTCACTAAATAAATAAAACTTCAGTCCCAAACTAGCCTTTGAATTATCTGACAGGTTGTGGTGGAATTTCTGGCAAACCCTAAATAGGTCTATTATGATTCCGTTGCTCCCTGCAATAAAAAAAATTTCTCAAATCTTTCGACTAATTTGCCTTCATAGGCTTGTTCGACTATCTTCTATGTTCCTGAAAACCTTGTTATTTATGCTCGGCACAATATAATAAGAAAATGTAATAATATTATATTTTCTTTTTCAGTAACATTCTACAATAAATACTTTTCAATTTGCTTGCATTTACTTTTCTTGTAGTGTCTCTTTTTTCCTTTTGATACCATTTTGCGTCCGTCTTTTTTTTTTCTTTTTTTTTTTTCATTAAACAATAATCTGTTCCGAATCTTTGGTTTAAAATCAAGCGGCAGCACACTTGACCTGTTTAAGTTGTCTTGAACTTGGGACACCCATGAAGTCAATTGTAAGTCTTCGACACTGCTTAATTTTAGGTATTCAAGCATAAGCATTACTTGTCTTCGAGCATTGTTTTTAAACTTGTATGTATTTCAGAATTGTTTTAACTTCCACTTGCCCTCTCGGCATTTTATACTGCCTAAACTCTATTGCTATATGCTATTTCTATGGTTACCACCCTATATATTGCTTTAGTTGATAAAATTAATAAGTATTCGTAATGAAAAAAACTATAGATATAGCTAGACATGATAAAAAGAAATTGAGATTGACTACTTGACTACTTTAGTACACGTATAACTTGAGATGTAATAAATAATACAAAATATCAACTATTTTTGTAGCTACCTAGAGCATATTGGTTTCATGTCCAGGGAACAACTCCATCTACTTTATTGCTGTAAACCTCTAGCTTATGAATATTATACAATTTTCTATTTTTATGTTTAACAATAGAAATATATACAGTTAAGGATAAATATCTTATACATAAAATGAATGTAAATACAATAAAGAAAAAAATAATTTGTTACTGTTTTAAAGAATTTAGTAAAGCCAATTTATGGCAAACCGCAAGAATAACTTCGTATTTAATTTTAACATAACATGATTTACCAGTTATATATAAACACATTTTTATTTGAGAAAAACAAATGGGTTATTATGTGTCTTTTATGACAAGTAAAATAATATATGAAATATAAAAAACGAAAACATGAAATATCTGGCCGCATTTTGCAAGATAGTTATAAATTTGAATAACTTTTTAAAAGGTTTTGCATTATCAAATGAATTGTAAAAAATTCCATTAGAAAATACACCTACTAAAAAATAATGCATAGTGGAATATATATTATAGAGCTTATAGAGTAGTCAAGGCAAAAAATGGCGACATATCGGAAAAAATACTAAAAAAATAAACAAAATTAAGCCTGGTGAATTAAGGGCCAAAGAGTTGAATGAAACCAGGTCTTGGCAAAAATTTGATTTCAGCTTTTTTATATTTCGCTATACTTTTTTTAGTCATTTTAAAATTATCCTTGCAGGTCTATTTTATCATTGACATGCTTTGTTTACATTAAAAAAGTTCTCTAATTTACAAATGTTTATCTTGGAAAAATGGTGAAAATCTGTTCGTGCCGACAACTAATTTCCTTTACCTTGGTTAGGGAGCTTAGGCAATTTTTTTTATAGCCGATGTAAATCTTTTTTATTTAAAATGCATTGGATTCCTTAATATATTTTATTTTCAAAATGGTTTCAACCACTTCTATAGCTTATTTAGTTCCAAAGGTATTCGTGTTTAAATATTTTCAATTCATATACATTTTATGAAATATTTCCTTAAAGTTTCTCGTTAAACTTTTGGCGCCGAAAAAAAAAAATTTATCTTTTTTTTTTCTTGCGTAAAAAGTTGCGTTAACAATAAATATCTAAAGACGGGGGAAATTTATAAAATTTCCACTTAGAAAACAAAAAAACCCACCCTATTAGACTGCCAAAAACAAACAAAAAAACTGATTGACATAATAAATAAATAGTTGCAGAATCTATTTTTATGTGGGGACGAAATAATTAGCTTAATTTACTTGTATATAAACAAAACTGAAATATTTAAAGTTAAATAACTTTATCAATTCTAAAGCAAAACGATGTCCCCAAAAAATTATTGTAGTGCAACCTTTTCTAAAAAAAATAACATCTATATATACATATATACTATTTATTTTCATGGGTGGGTTTTCATTCTTCGACACCTACATAAAACCATTTGTTGCGTTTTTTGGACGAAGTTTTTCAAAAACGTTCGATATATTTTTTTCCGCGATAAAATGTCACGTGACAAAACTCCCTACATTGGTGTAATTTGTTTTGTATTTTGTCAACGCGTGAAGTAGGATAAACCACTGATCTCTATAATAACTGGATAGCGCATCTCTAATATCAAAATTGACGCCAAAATTGCCATATTGGAAAGCCCCAGAACGCTGAAATCCGATACTGAGTATTTAAAGCGATAACCCGAAAAACAGAACTTAATGCTTACGGGAATTAAATTTTTGGGGCTTTCCAATATGGCGATTTTGGCGTCAAAAAATTAGAAGTTTTGCTCGGAGTTGCGCTATCCAGTTATTATAGAGATCAGTGGGATAAACGCAAAATTTTTGGAAATCGAAAACCGAAAATGTTATTTTCAAAACCGGTTTTTGGATATATATCTTTTGTACAAAATTTACTTGGTTATTTGGCAATTCTAAAACACTTTTCTTGATGTGAAGTTGCTCGAGAAGAAAAAAAACATTTAGTTTACTTTCACTTGAACTTTAACAGTAATTTTACGGCAATTTGTGATGTAAAAAAGTGAAACAAAATTTCACAAAATAGAAAATGTCGTTTTCTGAAATCCACAAGGATACCAAACCAGTTTGGAAGCACTTTTTGTACTAAAAAAAACTTGAATTGGCCAAGTGCAAGCTCTGTGACCAAGAAATTAGGTGCAAAGGAGGACAAAGCACAACATCACATTTGCTGCTGTTGTTACTCCTGAGAGGAAACTCGAAGTCATCAAGCCCAATGATTCATTTTTTAAGACAAAGGATCCTCCTGATGTTATTTTGCTGAGCTTATTTCATGTGATGGGCTGTCCTTTCGTATTTTCTCAACTAGTCAACGTTTGAGAACAGCTCTAGAAACACAAGGATATAAATTGACCAAAGATGCTAAATCGATTAAGGTTCTGCTGATGAAACATTATGAAGATATCAAGAAAACATATTAGCAGCAGTTTGTAGAAAAGAAGCTTGTTGGTCACAAATTTAGCTTAACCCTTGATGAGTATACTTCATCCAGAAACAGAAAATGTATGAACATAAATGTTCATACGGAAGGTGATTATTGGAACCTTGGAATGATTAGGGTACATGGGTCTATGCCAGCAGAGAAAGATTGTGTAATTGTTGACGAGAAGATGAAAGAATTTGGGGAACGTTTTGCCTGTGATATTGTTGCAGTAACCACAGACGGAGCTGCTGTAATGAAAAAATTTGGTAGCTCAATTTTACCAGACCATCAGCTCTGCCTCGTACATGGAATCCACTCGGCTGTCTGTGATGTTCTATATAGACAATCTAGGAAAGAAGATAATGGCACACCTGAGCAAGTCACTATTCTAGAAGAGGACCAAAAAGATAATGACAGCGATCAGGAAAGAGGTTTAGAAGTTTCAGCAGAAGCAGGTGCATCAGCTCCCCAGCAAACATTAAGCAGGCGGACCGACAACGGACCACTGTCAGCACTTATGCCGTGCCGACGTCAGCCGCCCGCTGCGTTGCCGCGTAGGCTTCGGTCCGTTAGCGGAAAGCTGCAGGCGGTTCGGCAGCGGACCGATGGCGGCAAATCGACAACTTTTGAACAACGGTCCGTCAGTGGCAAACCGATGATAAAGCGATAGCGTAATAGCATAGGACCTATAATAAGTTTTCACTAAGATTTGGATGCATTGATATACATACTATTTTTTAATTATTGTTTGAATAGAACGCACTTATCGTTAGCAAAATTGTGTATATCTTTCAGCGCAATTTTTACTCATAAAAGAATGGCAAATCCTGCCGATGCCTGGAAGGCACATCAAATACCTTTTGACTTTGTGCATAGGTATATAGCCATTAAATACGAATTTATTATACTAAAATTCTCCTTGCACCAAAAAACACTACCCCAACTGTAAATCACTAGGTCATACGTGGCAACGCTTAAGCTCGGTGAACAATAAGAATAATCAGAAGTTATAATAAAAATCATTTTAAGATTGCAATTTACAATTATAATATGAATACTAAAGTCACAATAATATTTTTTTATTTAAAACAGAATATATAAAATATTTGTATCTATAGGTTATTGCTTAACTTGCGTTTAGCGAACGTTTAAAATATAAAATATAAAATAAATAGTTAATTTTAAACATATTTTTAAGTTTAGTTTATTCTCATTTCAATCGAAAACTAAATATACTATGAAAGCCATAATGTGTTGAAAATCGATTTACGTTGCAGTCTGCAAACTTCTAACTTTTACCTGGAAGCAGACAATGATATATAATGAAAATATTGAAACAGTTAAGTTTAGAGCTATTACAACGAAGATAATAAACTTACCTTCTCAGCCCTTAAAAATGTTTTTGGTTAAAATAGTCTGATCATCAGTTATTGACAAATAACTCCAGATACTAAGTTTATCAACATGGAATAAATATAAATTTAATTTTATTATTTAAGCATAATTTAAAACATAAAAATAACAAAAACATTGCTTAATTATATTGCTATATTATCTTAACTAAAGAAACATCTTTATAAAAAACTATATAAAAATAAAGTCATATTGCGTGCCTTTTTTTAAAAAATAAAACTTCATATACAGTAACCTTAAATACTCTACCTGGTATACCGATTCCTACCAATGCGCTTGAGGGGCTAATGAACAATAAAAAAAATTGTTGTTTCATTAAAAAAATTATCTTTAGTTTTAATTTTAAGTTACCAAATAAAATAGTATTTTAAAATGATATACTTATATGCCAAGTTGGAAATCAAACTGTGAAACCCACAGCAACTTAAGGGCAATGGTGAACCTTTTGCAAACCATAGGCCTAAGACACAAGTGCAGATCTGAAAAAGAATGAATCAAAGACAGAACACATCAATAAAAATATAATTTGATGAACTAAAATATAGTTTGCACATTGAACATAGTGTTCACCATACAAACAAAAACATAGCACGATATAATATACTATGAAAATACCTTGAAAAAATGTTAAGAAAGTTAAATAATTGATTGAAATAAAATGGTTTAGTAAATAAGTATATAATTTTTTCAAACAATAGACAGACTCCAGAACTTATATTTTGGATTTCTTTCAAAAACAACATTGAAACAAATAACATTAAAATAATAAAATCTATCTTACTTTATTCACTGGTAACATTTAATATCACGATCAATTTAAATTCTCATTAACAATCTCATATACAAGAGGTTACAGTAAAAGGGAATGAATATCAAAAATATGGAAACAGTAATATTGCACCAATACTTTACTCCAGTGAGTTTAAAAAATAAAATATTTAAAAATATATTAAATATTGTAAAATAAAGATAACAAATTTGTAAATAAATATAACAAATTTGTAAATAAAGATGTTTATTTTATTTAAAAAAGTTATCTTCTGAACTAAAAAATCCCTCTTTATTTAATGGCATTGGAAAACTTGATGTTTGCCCAAAAGGTCATTATTGAAACTTATATAAATTTATATTAATTGTTTTATTTACTAAAGCTGGTATATATTAAAAAATACATATAATATAAATTGCTGGGTATATTTGGACATTATAAAAAATAATTTGAAATTAGATGCTGTTAAATTAAAGTTAGGAAATAATTGGATATTTTAACAGGATCGAGATCCAAAACAAACTGCTTATGTTGTAAAATCATGGTTGCTCCACAATGTTCTAAAACAACTGCTTTCTCCTCCCCAATCACCAGACTTTAGTCAAATAGAGAATGCGTGGGATTATTTAGACAGACAAGCAGGAAAGGGTGACCGGACTGAGAGTGCATCAAATAATTTTAAAATGACTTTTTCTGCCGCAGTTTCTAATAATTTAGATGAATTTGATGCTGTTTTAGCTGCTATTGATGAAGATTTGTTGGAGACTGATCCTAATTTTAGTTCAACTGTTGAGTTAGCTGTTGGAAATATTCCTAACGCAAATGAAGAGCGTGTATTTTTGTGTTTATATTGCGAAAAAAGATGTTTATCACAAGGTGGTTTAACTCGTCACCTCAATGCCAAGCACAAGGACAAGCTTATTGATAAACAGTTTAGTAAAGAGAAAAAAATAGCAGAGCTTATTCTTCATTCTAATTGCTTTCAAAATTACTTGATTCAGAGTGCAGAAAAGCTTGCCATAGATAAATGCTACCCTACTAAAATAAGAACTGAATTTAAAAATTTTAAATTGACATGTATAGAGGAGGTCAATACAGCTTATTCTTTAATAAAAAGTATTATTGAATCATTTGATGGAAATGCTGAAAATTTTTACCCAGCTTTCTACAAAATATTTTCTGAAGCACCAAGTCCTTTTAAAAATCTTAGCCAAAACTGCACTCTTCTTTTAAGTTTTGAAGTTGCTAATCTTGTCTTGGCTCATCTGACTGGAGTCTCCTTTAATAATGATGTTTTAACATTTAAACATGAATCTTATCAGTTTACTGAAAAAGAAAAATCTATTATCGCTTATCTTAGTGGTTATGTTTTTGGTACCTTTTATCGTAGAATTAGATGTAGTTCTAACATGTCTAGTTTGTATCATAAACAGTGTTTATCATTTTTGCTTGCTGGTAAATGTACAGGAGAAATGATTTCTTTGCCAAAGCATAAACATGTTAATTTGCATGATAGGGGTGGTTTATGGAAAGTAAGTAAAGAGGTTATTTGTATCTTTACTACTGCAGAGTACCATTTTATTTCTATGGAAAAAAAGTCATTTCATACTATCAATTGCAAAGAAATAGTTGATACGTTAATTAAAGACTCTTTTGTGCTTGTTAACTTTTCAAAAATTATACATAGTTCAACTGATAAAGTTCAAAAAGAAATAGCACTTAATTTATTAGAAGATCTTCTAACTCTGTATATAAGTGTTCTTACATTTTCCTATGTGAAAGATAAGTTGCAAGCTTTCAAGATTTCTAAAAGTCAAACTAAATCAAATGCATTAAGAACAGCAATTAAAAAAAAAGTCTCAACTTTGGAACAAGGACATTAAAGACTTGGCATGACTTGGACTTATGAAAACGGCTATTTTCATAGCCACATATCTTTTAAAAATATTAATAGCATATTACTAACTACTCCTGAAGTAGTAAAATGAATACTTAATGACTTTAACTACTTTTATGATGTATAAGTTTATGGTATATTTCATATTGATATTGTATAAATCAACTTTGATATATACAATATCAATAACAAAATTAATACTTTATAGTGTTACCATTTTTTTAAATTGTAAGATAAATTTTGATATAGACAGATCTTTAAAATTGATTATTTTTGACCAATACATTTATACCAAAAAATATTTTAAAAATAGTGTACTACAGTTTTAAAAAAGAAAATAAGTTGAAATCTATATATGTTAAATTTTAAGTGAAAAATAATAAAAATTGAACTCATCAAAAAATATTATCTTATGTTTAATACAGTTTTTACTTGGTTTAAATTTTTTTTAACACGATTTAATACTATCACTCGTATTATCTATATAGCTAATAACATTTCCAGTTACAGGAAGAAATACTTACTGATTTCTTATCATGTTATCATTGTAACCAAAGTCATTAACAGATGGATTATCTTTTCGTGATCCAAGTGATCGTTGGCGTCCAAAATAATTTTCAATTGGATCCTGACAAAAGCGTTCAGTTAAAACATATTTTACATTTTGCTGCAGTAAAAACTGAACAGATTCTATAATTGAATGAACTGTAATCTTCAAACCTTCATATGTTTGATGGGCAATGAACATCTTTGATTTTGAAATTTTTGAAATATCTCCAGGATGCTCTTCAATAGATTTTAACCAATCTTTAAAATATTGCAAAAAAAACACTTTGTAAACAAAAAAACCTATCATCATTTAATGATGAGAATGGAGCTAGATTTGGTTTTAGATCAAATTTATGACCATTTAAACTTCTTATATTCATTATATCAAAGAGGCTATCCATTAAGGCACAAAACTTAGCAGTGCCTTCAGCTTCAGGTGGTCCGTAATGTAATAAAACTTTTGATACAGTAGAACTTAGCACTTGAGTAGCAAGTTTAACATTCATTATTGAATATGGCGTCAATTTTATATGTTCAAAAGTGAGTTTAGGCAAAATATGTAAGCCACATTCTCTGTCCTCATAAAATATATCAGCAATATGATTCCACAATATGAACATACCACCATTCCACATATATCTTGTTCCTTTCGCATTTTTTGAGTTAGATAAACAGTTACGAACTGTCTTAATTAAATGTGGTGGGTCAGATATAAAATAAATAAATCGTTTTTCTGAACTAAAATAGTTAAGGGTTCTATATGTGACATCAACATGCAGATTCATATCATCATTACGTGTCATGCTAAAATGCATTTTAAACAACTTGCGATTTGCAGAAGCTCCATCACAAGTTACAGCAATAACTTTTAAGGAATTTAATTCACAAATTCCAATTGCTTTCCAAAGCAATGGAAAAATTTGACAAGTAGTGGCTCCAGTTGTTGCAAAGTTAGCTAAACTAAATTTAAAAGGATTGACAATACTACGAACAAGAAATACTAAAACATGGGTAGCAAAATCATCTACTTTTGGCAAAGTTGCTATGTTAACATCAGCATCACCAAGATCAACATAACCCACAATCTCCCCAGTGTACTTGTCCCAAACTAAGTTTTCCTGAATTTTCATTTCATCCATTAGAATGACAATAAATTTTCCTTGCTAAGAAAAATCTTTGGTTTTTTCTTTTGATTGATCAATTATTTCCTTATTAAATCACGTTTAGGTTTAATGTAATTTTTATAATCACGTAAGCGACGACTTGGAAGGACAAGAAAACCTGTTCCTGATTTCTCATTGTAACGTATATCATCATAAATTGCAGCAGACTTTGATGCCAGTGAAAGACAGTATCGAATTATTATAGGATGATATCTTACATTAGTTAGAGATAACCTCAAATATTTTTGCTGCTCCTCCCAAAATAGCTTCATAAAAGGTGAGTTTTTGTTTTGATCTGCATTTGACATAATTGATATTAAATCATCACTTAAACTTGAACTGATAGTCAGGGCAGATTTTGAAATTGAATTTTGTAAATCAATGATTTTTTCTTTCAACTCCTTATTTTCAATTCTATAGTTTTGAATTGTTAACTTTAGGCGATCTGGAGAAGTCAATGATATTGGTACATTAAGTTTAGCAGGCTTTTTCGCTACACTGTGCTTTCTTTTTGATGATTTGGAAGACTTAGAAATTAAAGTTTTTTCATTTATAATACAGTTATCACAACAATACAGTTTGCTCAAAACTGAACATGTACTTGATCTGAAATACTCAGTTTGATAAGTACCATAAAAGTTAAATTCTGTTTGATTATATATTTTAGGGACACAATGTTTGATGGCAGACTTTTTTGCTTCATCGAATGAGACTCTTAGACAAATACTATAACTTGAAATAACTTTGATCAAGTTTGACAAAGTGATATTTTTCATTGAACTGTTATAACTTTTATAAACTTCATGGGTTGATGGTAAACACCAGGCATAAATGCGAAGTGTAAATGTTAAAGAAGCATCAATAAATATGTCTGTTTTTGTAACTTCATGAATTTCATCTTTTTCAAAAATATGAACGTGAGAAATATTATTATTTATATTCTAACCAGAAGGAAGATTAAGATGTATTATACGCTTAGTAATAATACATCTTAATCTTCCTTCTGGTTGGAATATAAATAATAATATTTCCATTGATTTGTAACATTCCTGGATTGAGTTTGGTTGAGTATTTAAATTGGATTTCTTATCAACTATGATTTCTGCAGATTTACGAGATGTTGTGCTTAAAATAAAATTATCAATTCAAGTAGTTTATTTGCAATTATACAACAGTATAAACAAAAAACTATTTTCAAGCTATATATATATATATATATATTCTTTATTATTTTTCAAAATAATTTTATTTTACCTTGAAATAGAAAAACATTTTTGTGCTAAATTTATTTTTGGTATTGATCCAGGAATAAGTGTAGTTTTTAAATCATCTAAAATTATATAAATGTACCTGAATTTTCTTGTTTCCAGTATAGATACCAACACAATGTTAATACTGATATAATATTTGTCAACTAATCCAGCTAAGTAAACTTTATATAAAATATAAAGTTTATTAGGCTCTACTAGCTAACATTTCAAATAAATATATTTTGAAGATAACGTATTATATCTGAAGTCATCCATCTAATTATACAGTCAATGAAATGCTTCTATATATTATAATTATATAGCATATACAAACCAATTTCTTGAAGCAGCAGATATATTGAATAAAATATTGCAATTTACTCACGACGAAGAAGTTGATCCTTACAATCCAACATGATTTCTTGATACTGAATAACCAAATATAGCGCAATTGGCTCCTGGCATTTTCAATATTTATCACAGAGTAAATGAAATTAAATAGCAGCTAAGTACTATGTTTACAATTTGATGCACTCTAAAGTAGTCTGAGCACTATTATTAAAAGGAACTTAAGTGTTATGAGAAAACGGCCCGCGTTTCCAGACTATTTAATTACCAATGATATATTATATATACTAGGGCACAATGTTAAAAAACTTTTTACGGCTGTAAATGCCTACGTCTGTAGAAAATTTACAGCCGGTATAGCAGTCTAAAGTTAATCCTGTCAATAAATACTCCCGGAGTATTTATTTCCTAGGAAATATGTACTCCGGGAGTATTTTTATCCTAGGAAATAATTACTCACGGGAGTAATTATTTCCTGGGATAAAAATACTCCCCCAGGATATAAGTACTCCCCTAAAGTTGAATTTTGAAATATATAAATATAACACTGAATTTGAGGTGGCGCGTCGCATCTCTCTGATGCGTACTGATTAAATAATTTTAAGCGTAACAACATTGGTTAAAAAACAGATGGTTTTTACAGTATTTTTACATTGAAAAGAGGTTGCATCTTTTATTATTTTACTTCCTTTAAAGTTTTCAAAAATATTATAAAAATACCGTGGCACCTCCAAATTTTATCAAGAGGATATTTTTTCTTTCTACTTGTACCGTTTTTTTTGGTAATCGGCTTTAATCGGCATTTTATTGGGTTTCCCATGGTTAATTTTTTATTTTTATTTTAAACAGTTATATCTTGTAGTATTTAGAATCCTTATGATTCCTTGGGATTATCATGAGAAAATCCCTTATTAAAAATTTCTTCCTAATTTTTCTTTTCTAAAAAAATGCTAATACTGGAACCCAGCACTATTTTTGGCCTGCGGTTTTGGTACAAAAAAATAATTATAAAAGTAATTATTTACAGTTTATAAAGTTTTACAGTTGTAATTATTGTGTTTGAATACAATATTTATAAACAAAAAAAATTCTTTTGAGGAAAAGGTAAAAGATGCTGAGACTTTAAACATGATAACAAGTGTCCCCACATTTTCAATACATCAAAGTTCGTTTCCATAGGTGATTTACCTGCTAATAATTCGGCTGCAAAGGCAACAGCAAACAATCCACAATTAAAATCATCTGTTTGTTTTTGTACAGGCAGAAAAGTTATAAGTAAGTCTTCATTACTATTAACATTGTTTTTATATAAAGACTGAACACATTTCAAAGAAACAGTGAATCATAAAGACTATCACAAATATTGACTCTTCCATTAGAACAAAATGTAAGAAACCAATGGCATGAACCATTATGCATAAGTTGAATATGTTCAGTATTGACTGGCTGGTATGGATTATTTGAACATTTTTGAGAATTTAGTACAGATTGGAATTCTGCATTTGGTCCTAGCTGTTTACAAATAAGCATTTGGGCAGCATCCATGATGTTGTCATTTAGCCACGAATTATGAGACAACAAAATCTGTTTATCTTCATTTTTAAGATGATAAAGATTTGGAAAATTTAACCATAGTTTTTGAGGTTTTAAAGCCTTTTTTGAGTCAACTGAATTGATTATTTGATGTGATTTCCAAAATGTTTGTTCAACTGTAAACCATGAATGTTTTTCTGCACAAATGATAATCCATGCAGACTTCCATTTTTCATTATTGACAATATTGTTCAAGCAAGCTGCAACTCCACTAAAAGATCCAAATATTTTTAATAACTTTTGAATACTTACTTTTATTCTATTGTTCCGTTGCATTAAACTTGAGAGTTTGTGATCTTGAAATTTAAGGAAAATACGCGGAAGAAGAAACTTTTTTTTTTGTTGCAAAATGTTTTTAAATCTCTTACAGGTATGATACAACGATTGATATGTTTCCGTAACAATAATGGATGTTTTCACTGCACTAATCAATATCATTTCAACAACTTCGTCAGGTAACATGCACCATAAACCTGTAACTTTTTCTTCAGTTTCAACACAAGAACTCAACATATCATTATATAATGACTTTTTATTTTTATCAATGTATGGCTTAAGTAAAGTAACGTTGTATTTTTTCTTTAGAGTAGTATTTTTTTGGTTAACCAAAGTGCACAAGTTGTTTTTAGAAATTGAATGTACTGTATATGGACCAAGCCATTTAAATGAAAATTTTCCTCCTTTTCTATCTATCCTTTTTTGATTTTTTAAAAGAAATTTATCATTAATTCCAATCAAATGAGGTGCTTGATGGCGTTTATTATAATCTTTC
Source organism: Hydra viridissima (assembly GCF_058129835.1). Taxonomy (NCBI): domain Eukaryota; kingdom Metazoa; phylum Cnidaria; class Hydrozoa; order Anthoathecata; family Hydridae; genus Hydra; species Hydra viridissima. The sequence continues at coordinate 11,232,626 of NW_028324305.1, forward strand.
TGCTGTTTATTTTGAGCAGTTTGAATGTTTTTGAATGCGGTATGGTAAACTTTTTCTCGTAAAGAAATAAAAGAAGTAAGAACTGCATCAAAAGTTTCTCTGTCAAAACTTTCAATGTCATGCTTTTTAATATCAACCATTCCGTATTTAACATCTACAGGTAAAGTGGGTTCTCGATTATATAATAGAAAAAATGGTGAATATTTTGTTGAAGTGTGCTTGCTAACACGATGCGCAAATAAAATTCCTTCAATAATGTAGGGCCATTCTACAGCTTTTTCATCAAGAACTTTAACTAATGCTTCTTTTATAGTTCTATTCTGACGCTCACATAAGCCATTAGATTGGGGATGGTAAGCAGAAGTTACCCTTTGCTCAGTTCCTGTCATTGCATGCAATTTTTCGCTGACTTCATTTACAAACTCTCTTCCTTGATCATTAATTTGTATTTTAATGCACCCGTGTCGACAGGTTACTTCATATAAAAAGAGTGCAATTGAATCAGCAGTTTTGTTTTTAAGAGGTTTAGCTTCTGACCATTTTGTGAAATAGTCTATACAGACAGCTAAATGTTTAAAACCATCAACCTCTGGCAAATTACAAACATCAATTCCAACTTGTTCCATTGCTTTACTTACAATTGGAATGGAATGCAGTTCTGTTGAAGAACTTATTATTCTACCATGTTTTTGACATTGATCACACTTTTGAATAAACTTTTCTACGTCGAATTTAATATTGTGCCAGTAAAACCTGCTAAAGATTTTGTGATGAGTTGCATCTCTTCCACGGTGCGAGGCCATTGCTTTTGCTTTGGAATTTTCACTAAGACCAAAATGAATGTCAGATATTATCTTTTGCTGTTGATCTTTACAAGCAACGACTAACTTTTTGCTACGGTATAGTAATTGTCCAGATAAAATGCTAAAATTTTTGCAAGCTTTTCGAAAATTAGATTTCTTTCCTTTATCAGCTTTAATTTCTAGAGGATAAACTTTTTCTTTAAGGTACTTTTCAATTGCAACAAAATCAACATGTCTCGCCATTTTTTATTTTAAGTGTGTGTAAAAATTACTTTCGATATTGAAGGAACAATTTTACGACAAGCGATGCATCGCAATGTCTTCAAATCCTTTTTCAGCCTTGATATACTACTAATTTCACTTGGTTTTTAATAAGTTTAAGAACTTAACTATAACATAATACTGCTCAATTTACCACAAAACAGAATTTACAAATGTAAAATCAATTGTCATTAAAAGATTGCTTTTCGAATTTAATTTAAATGGTAATAAGTACTCTCATTGGGAGTACTTATTTACTAAAGGGAGTATTTATTTACTAGCTTAAAATGACTGGGGGAGTACTTTTTGACTAGGAAATAAGTACTCCGGGAGTATTTTTTTACAGGGAGTTATTTTAAGCTGCTACACGGTAATCGAAATTCAGTGTTATAAAACTTTTTCGGCTGTAAAACCTCTACAGCTGTAGGAATTACAGCTGTAGAAACTCCGGCTGTAGGACCATCTGAATTTTTGACTTACAGTCGTATTTCAAAAGCAAATTGGCTAAACCAGTTAATCCTTTGGATGAAAATTAGAAAGCAAACATTTTCAAAGTTTTTTTGGAACAGACAGAGCTTTTTTTAAAATTATAAAATACATCTTGTATCGAGCTATTATGGACTTGGATCTTGATTGCTCCAGCTCAGATATGGAGCTCTACTTCCTGTCAACTCATTTTGGAAAAAAGAGAAAGCCCAGAGTGGTAAGATAACTACAAGTTTGAAAGATTTTTGTTTTTGTAAAATATTTATTTAAATGCAAAAGTAATCTAGCTTTGCATGCACCATTGATAAAACCACCTATTTAACATTATTAAAAGATTCAGGTAAAAACTAAGCTACCCTAATATACTAAACCAAATAATATCCTGGGGATTAGTAGTTTCGAGCAGAACAAAATTCAGACTTTGCAGACTCAGACAAACTTTAAAACAGTAGGACATATGGTTTCGATGATCTTTCCAGTTAGATCTTGAGGGACTATTTTGGGTTAGGATTAGTATTTTACTCTATAGTTCACCAAAGACAGCACAAGGCAAGGTACCTTAGGTTACGTAGATTATGTATAGTAAGTAAGGTTAATTTGATTGAAAATAGTTGGTGGGCTCTGTATCTCATTGTATAATTTTAAGGATATTTTAATTAAAAAAAAACAATATTTAGTTCAAAGATCGAAGGTTCACTGAAGAAGTCTCTGATGTGGTGTATAGACAACAAAATCGGATCCCAAGAGCAGCTGTCGACTATTTGGAAGATAAAATTGAAGATCAAATTAAGCATCCTACAAACAGAAATCATCCACTGAGTTCAAGGCAACAGGTAATCAAAAACAACAAAGTCTTTTAGATAACAACAATGTTTGATTAAGCAGAGAAATTAAATATTTTTACAAAGTGCTCCATATGAACCAAAAATTGCATAAGTTGGATTCTGTATTTTAATTGTAAAATTCTCTTGCAAAGTTTTATCATCAAAACAAAACTATTTGTTAAGAACCACATTTTAATGGGATACTCTTTTTCCAGATTTTGCTTTTTTGTCAATTCCTGGGCACTGATGCCTTTTACCATTTGTTAAGAGATGCTCGAGGTGTTGATACCAAGACCATTCATGCTACAGTCCATCGAGTTGCTGATGCTGTCATCTCCCTGAAGAATGAAATCATTCGTTGGCCTGAAGTTTGCAGTGACCTAGCAGAGAAATTTTACCAGTTCAACCAGTTTCCTTTTTGTACTGGTGCCCTGGATGGCACCCACATCAATGTTGAACCATTAAGAAATGTATTCAAATTTCACTGATTGAATTATTAAGCGATATTATAATATCTTGTCAATGCTTTAGAACCAATCAAGGTTCTAAAGCATTGACAAGATATTGCTCTCATCTGAGGGCATTCTGAAGTTCATTTTCAAGCAGCTAAAAAGCCAGGAAAACAACAATTTGCTTCCTTGGTGGAAGAGTTCGAGTTCTCCATCAGAGAGACAGTCAAAGGGGTTTCACCAAAGAAACAAAAAATAGAATCAACTACCAAACTAACGCTCAAAGAAATGGCAGTATTTGAGCTAACAAAAAAACGAACAAGTAACTTAGATTTGTTGCACAAGGCTTTGAAGCTAATTTAAGTAACAAGTGTGGAGGCTGAAAGGTCATTTTCTGCAAGTGGTCTTTTTGTCACTAAACTAAGGTCAAAGTTAAATGATGAAACACTTAATGCTTTATGTTTTTTACGCGTTTATTGTCTTAAGAAATGTAAAACTAACCATTAAAGAGACTTATTTGTTTGCTGCTCAGTTGTATATGACATTGTTGTTATATATATTTACGTTTTTGCTGCTATTGTTCCCCTGAAATATATATTATAAAAAAAATACACTAGAAAACCGGAAAATCGGTTTTTAAAACATTAAAAACCGCGGTTTATTCGAAAAACCAGTTTTAGAAAAAACTTAAATATTTCCTTTCCCTAGCGTGAAGTAGTTACTTTATCCTGAACTGTCTTATTAAACAAATGCTAGTAGCAGGAAAATGCCGGTTCTAGCGCATTGATACTTTTTCCATACTTAAGCGTGCAAAGTTTTTGATTCGAGCTCATTTTTGATATTCGTGCTAATTTTTAGAGAGTTGCCGGTTCTGACGCATTGATGTACATTTCCGTCTTATTTTAAGGCAACGACTAAATTTTTCAATAGTTAGAAAAATTGATTTAAATAAAATAATTTTTAAGATAAAAAAATGTTTCTAGCGAGAACAAAACATGCAAGTGATTTGAAGCTTTATTCGACCTTTTGTTTTATAATATGAAGATGGTGAGTTTAAATATTAGCAAAAAAGGGATTCATTTAAAAGCAAAGATGACTATTATTCTAATGTTTGAAGTTGATCTTTTAGCTGATCAGTTTGAAGAGTACGTGTTTAATTTTGAGGAGCCATTGTATATTGGTATTGAGAGTTACATTAGCAAGGCTTTTAAAACGATGAAAGGTGAGAGCATGGTGACTTTATCGCTTTGCAGTCCAGGAAGTTTGACAATTAATGTAAAATCTTCTGAAAATTTTAAGTACAGCATTAAGGTGACAACAGAGACTGTTCAAAATGTGTTTTTTCTTGATTATTTTTCATATGAGAGTCTAAAAGAAGAATTTCAGTTTCGAGATTTAGCGACATGTGTAGGATGATTAAGCCTACTTCTGAATTTAGCGTTACAAAGGAAAAAGGGTTGTTTATTTTTTCAATGGACACTCAAGATATTTTTTCAGAGAGTTTTAAATTTGGAGTAGAGGATTTGTCAGATGGGATGAAAGTTCACAGCGTGTATCGTTTAGAGCAGTTGTATCGAATTTCAAAGATTGTTTTATTTTTGAGCGTGTTGGATGTTTTTGTGGATAAGGATAATCCGCTTATGTTTTTGTCTACTGGTAAAATTGGAGTAGTAAAAGTGTATTTTCTTTAAAAACATTTAAAAACGTTTTAAAAGAAGTTTATAGAATAGCGCCTAAGAATGGAATGCTTGAGAAGGGTGAATTAGGTCCAAGCAGCAAACCAGAGCCAATAGGTTCATACCCTTTTCCTTTTTTAATAAAGAGCCCATCTCCGTAAATGGGTTTGTTTTTAGTCCAAGGTCTTAAGTATAAACCAGAACCTGCAGCAGCGAGTTTTACTCCTTTTCCATTTTTGCTCATGTAAACAACTCCTCGTCCAGCGATTTTATCAACCATAGCTGAACCTGCAGAAGATCCAACACCTGCAAGCAGTCCAGTAGCAAGTGCAGGAACGACTCGTGTGGCGAGAGTGCTTCCAATCATTCCTAATAAGGGTAGTAATGCACCGATAAATCCTCCTTCCACTTTAGAGTTGCATGCAATTTGTCTTTTGCTGAGTTTAAGTGTGACTCCATTTCCATTGCTGTATGCTTTTTTAATTTTGTTCAATTGCGAGTTTGTGACAGCGAGAACATGTTCACCATTCAAGTCTTGATGAATGAGTTTAATGCTAGGGTCAGTCTTATCTTGAACGGCTTTTTTTAATTTTATCAGCTTGACCCTGTGAGATGTCAATTTTGATATTTTGATAACTGCTCATTTTTTAAAAGAAAAGAAAAAAATTTCACATGTAAAATTTATCGATCAACAGCGCTGCTTGTATATAGATCTTGCAATATAGAAGATATTCGTTCTCTGACATGAAATTGAATAATGATGTCTTCTCCTTTAAAGTCGATTAAATCTCCATGTTGATCAATAAGTTGCGTTTCCATTCTTGATATTTTGTTTACGACTATAGGCAAATAGATGAGATGAAAAGGTTTTTCACTGATTTTGTATCCGGGAGGAGCGTCAGGGTAAAAAGAGTAAATATCGTTTGTCGTTTTTCCATCTAAATAGGAAGAGCCAATAATGTCGTTAATGACTCTAATGACTGCAAGTTCTTCAATTCTTACAATGCTTTCAGATTCGTAGTAGTCAATAACACTGGTGACTTTATTAGGGTCAACAGGATCTTCTTTTTTCTCAACGTAAGTGTATTCTTTTTTATCAAATCCAAGAAGTGAGGCTATGCTGTTATTAACGTTAAAGTTGACCCAATATTGAGTGTTAGTTCCAGATTTTCCAAAGGTTAGAGTGGACCTTGAAGTAGTATCACTTGTTCCAAGAATGACTCCATCTGCTCTGTATAAAGTAATCGTTGATTTCATTGATTTTGTAAGCTCCTACTTCGATGTAGATGGTATAACTGGTTGATCCTAAATTAGGGCTATATCTGAAAACGTTATTTTTTGAGGTGATGTTGGGGTAGCTGCGATAAGTCTCAAGCCCGACTAAGGCTATTTCGTATTTTTTGTCAATGCCAAGATCGATAGGTACGTCAAAGTAGGTTCTAATGACGCTGCTATCTACAGTTGAAGTTTCTTTTTTCGATTTAACGATGAAATAAAATCCGGACATGGTTTTTTATACGTTTGGAAAATAAAAATCGCTAAACCCGCTTCGGTATTTTCTCTGGTTCTTTTTAGAAGACAAATTAATGGCAGCAAACCCATGAGGTTGAGACCAGCAGTACTTGCAGAACATTTTAAATTCTTCTTTATTCATGTCAACAGCAGCATGGTCTCTGTATAGGTGATCAACTTTTTTGGTCTTGAGGAAAGAGACAAATAAAATTAGCATTTTCTCTAATGATTTGTCTAGGGAGCATGAAATAGTTTTGAGCGAGATAAAAGCAGTCAACGTTAGAGTGTCTTCCTCGGATGTAATATTTTTCGCATTTGTTTTGTTTGGTGAGTTGCAAGTTGTCAAAGATCATTAAATTGTTTTTGGTAGAGTCTAAGGATTCGGGTTCAGGCACGTCTTCTTCAGTTTCAAAGAATTGGCATTCAATGTCTGTTTTTCCTTCCCTATTTTTAAAAATTTCTTCAATGATACATTCAGGACGGGAGTTTAATTCTTCTATTTTGTTTTGAATGTTGAAAAGTTCGAGTATGATTTCTTTCGGTAATTTTTTTTCGAAGGACCTTTTGAGTATTTTGTATTCAGGTTGAAAAAGTGATTTTCCAAACACTTGCAATCGGTTGTGATCGAGCCATCTCGGTCTAAGTAATAAATTGAGAAGCAATGTTGTTTTTCCGCATCCAGACTTTCCGACGATGATACCTCGAATGCTTCTCGGTAAAAGCTTGTTGTTGTTTCTTTTGGTTTTACCGATGTTCCACGATAAGTCAATAACTTCCATTTTTATTTATAAAAAATTTCTTTATGTATTTAAAATGTATTGCGTCAAGTGTAAAAGAGAAACAGAAACCATTCACATGAGAAACGAGAAGACAAAAAATAATCGAAATATGTTAAAAGGGACTTGCGAATCTTGCGGAGCGACCAAATGCAAGTTTGTTCAAACGACAACGAAAAATACTTGCTCATGGTGATTGACGTGTTTTCAAAGTATGGATGGATTGTTCCATTAAAAAGCAAAACGGGTCTTGATGTGGCTGAAGCGTTGAAAAAAATATTTGAAAAAAGAAAGTGTTCCAAATTGTGGGTGGATAAAGGAAAAGAATTTTATAACAAGCATGTGAAAGCGCTTGGGGTGCAATTGTATTCTACTGAAAACGAGGAAAAAAGTTGTGTCGTTGAGAGGTGGAACAGAAAGATGAAAGAGAAAATGTTTAAATATTTTTCAGCTAACAACACTTATAAATACATTGACGTTTTAGATGAAATGGTGAAAAATTACAACAATACAAAGCACTCTTCCATTAAAATGACACCAGTTGAAACCAGCGAAGAAAAGAATAAGGTTTGGATGAATCTGTATGGAAAGACGCAAACTGAAAGACAAGAACCAAAATTTTCCATGGGTAACATAGTGCGAATCACTAAAAAAAAGTCTAATTTTGAAAAAGGGTATACGCCGAGATGGACTGAAGAGGTTTTCACAGTGTCAAAAGTTCAGTATACAGATCCGCCCACGTATAAAATCATCGACGCTAATAGTGAAGAAATTCAAGGCACTATTTACGAGCAGGAAATGCGAAAGACCAATCAAGACATATTTAGAATTGAAAAAAGCATTCGCAAAGCAAAGAGCAAGTCGTTAGTTAAATGGCAAGGATATCCAGATTCGTTTAACTCATGGGTGGATAATAAAGAATTGATACGTTTGAAAAAATGAGTTAAAGGATTTGGTTTCTTGTATGAAAAAGATGATCATTACCGTTGAGAATTTTGAAGAGAGTAAATTTTTGGTGGGGGAGATTTATTCGACAACAAATCCAATTCAGTTTCAAAAGATTCCGTTGTATTATGAGTATCCTTCAGGCAAAGGTCCAGTTGTTTTGCGCACTCCTGTTTTGCATTCTCTTGGAGTGTTTAAGAGTTTGAATTTGGAGACTAAGGAGCTGAAAGGTTATTCGATGTCTCTTCTTGGCGAAGAGGAAAGTAAATTTGTAGAGGTGACTAAAACATTATCGAAATATCTTCCCAAACAGGTCAAGGAGTTGAGTCCTTTGTTGAAAAAAGGCTGAAGATCGAAGAAGATTATAACGGAGGATTTGTCTATTTTAAAATCAAAGCCAAACAGTTCTCCCATTCTTTTTGGTAAATTGTTTACAAAGAAAAACGGAGCAAACATTGAAGTGAGTTCAGTGTTTTATTCAAAGAAAGAAAGTAGAACAGATGGAAATAGCACCATCACTGCGGACATTGATTTTAACTCTCAAAAAATCATTAATCTGGCAGAACCAACCAACTCACACGACGCCGCTACGAAAAATTACATGGACACGCATTCGTCGAGAGGAACTAGCAAGGTGATTGGAGCAGCGGACTTGGATTTAAATTTTCACAAAGCGATTAAAACAGACGGATCGAGCACGATCACTGGGGACTTGAATTTAAATTCGCACAAATTGCTCAACGTTACTGATCCAACTAGTTTAAAAGACGCTGTAACAAAAGGGTACGTGGACACTAAAGTGGCTTACGCCAATATCTTTTACACAGACATTAATATGACGTCGCACAAATTGACCAATTCGACCGAGCCAACTTCAGCCTCAGATTCAGCCACAAAAAATTACGTGGACACGCATGTTTTAGGCGGAACTACAGTGGGAACTGCAAACTTTAACTTGAATTCCCATAAATTGATCAATGTTCTTGATCCTTTAAACGCGCAAGACGCTGCGACAAAAAGTTACGTGGATGCTTCAGAACAAAAATCCAACTTTTAAGGACTTGTTCCAAATTCAAGCTTTTCATCCTTGGGGTTAAAGTCGCAAACTATGGCAGGATCGACCACCGCACCAGTCTTCAGCTACACTGTTCTCCAAAACATTAGCAACCAAATAAAATTTAAAAAAATTTCTACTTTGATTACTTATAACAGCAATTTTCTTTTTTTAATCACGCTTTAAATGAAAAAAATAGTTAATGTTACATATGAGAAAAAAGATTTTAACATAATAAGACTACTTGAAAAAAAATAAACGTGAACTTTTGTTTGAATTGGTATTTTAACGCAAAAACGTGGTCCTCCAAAACATTAGCAACTTTTTTAAAACTACCCTAAAAAATGTTAATATCAATAGTTAATGGCATATCCTTTACTTTTTAGGATCAAGGAACATCTTCTCGGCATAGACTTTACGAGTTTATTATCTTTTTCTTGTGTAATCTCATTCCATGTGGTTTCAATAGCTTTACATAGCTCATCGACGTTTTTGAAGGGTCCTTTGTGTTTTAGGGAGAGTTCAACTTGGTACCATAAATTTTCAATTGGATTGAGATCAGGTGATTGAGCTAGCCATTTGATTACTTTAATTTGATTTGTTTCAAACCATTCTTTAACGAGTTTAGAGGTGTGTTTGGGGTCGTTGTCTTGTTGAAATGTCCATAAAAGAGGCATGCTATTATCAGTATGAGGAACCACTTTTTCCTTGAGAATATCACGATAAACATACTGATCCATAATGCCATTTATTCGGTAAATAGTTCCAACTCCACTAAAACCAGAAAAACAACCCCAAATCATTGCACTTTTTCCATCACCATGCTTGATTGTTCCTCTTGTGTATTTAGGATCTAAGCGTTTACCTTTAGGTCTACGTACCTTTAAATTTCCATCAGGACCTTTCAAATTGTACTTTGATTCATCGCTCCAGAGTACTCTATTCCAATCATTTATAGTCCAGTCTCTATGAGAATTTGCAAACTCAATTCTAGCTTTTCTATTCTTCTAAAAAATGAAAGGTTTTTTTTCTGTTCTAAAGCTCAAAAGTCCTGAAAGTTCTAACCGTCTACAAACTGTATTTTGAGACACGGAAAGCTTCAGTTTTTTAATAGCATCATTAGCGCTGTCAAAATGATTTTTTTTAACATGACGAATAATTTTCCAATCAGTGAAACGACATGTTTTGAGTGGTCTTCCACCCTTATGTTCTGTTTCTAAAGGACTACCTTTATTAAATGAACACCACAGGAAAAGGAAATGACGTTTTTCTGAAATACATTAGAATGCACATCATCGGCGCCTCCGGAAACTGGTGGGAGTCTAGAGTCAGAATGTACGATGGAAATTTACCTCCTGGCAACGGCACTGTCCTCAGTCCCTGGACCTCTTACAGTGCAAACAATTACAACACTTTCCATGGGTATGGATTGGAAGATTTTTATTTGTCTTCATGGAATGGATCAAACTTAACCTCGTTTAACAACAAATCAACGGGACTCCTGTACCAATCTACCGCCTCCATCAACTCCACCACCACTATTTCCTTTTACAGAAATTTTGCAGAATCAGACTCCATGCCAAGCGTCGCAGCTGGCAGAAGACTCGTCGTCACGCTTAATTCTGGAGACGCGCAAGTCGGTCAATCCGGAAGCTTTTACCTTCTTCTCGGACAAGCGTATTATTACGTCTAATTCTTACGGTTTAGCTGAAGCATGAAAAATGTCCCATTCGCGAAACTTTTTGCGTTGAAGAGATCTTTCCAGAAAAAATGCAAAAAAAAAATGATTTTTTAAAACAAAAAGATGCAGTGTGTGAGAAGGGTTCATTACGACAGAAAGAAGGAGTGGGAAAAATACGTTAATATTTTTGACAAGTATTTAAAGCATCCTCAGTTAAATGTAGGTGACAGATATGAGATATTTGCTCAAAAAGATATTCATTTGATTCGTCTAAACAGAAGATTCTTTTCATGTTTGGGATTGAAAGAGGGATAGCGTTGGTGAATTTGAGACATGGTCTTAATGTAAAGTTGAATTATTTTAATCACAGTATGATGATTTCAGAGCCGGTAAATCAGATCTTTATGGATATTTACAACAAAAGCGACAAGGATGTCATTACTAAAAAAGACGAAAGTTTGTGCTTGGTAAATTTTCTTTAAAAAATAAATTTATCTTTTTTGTCTTAATAAAAATGGATTACAAAAGTTATAAAGAAATATATCCGAATATTCCTACGGCTCCAATGGAAGTTCTTCAAGCGACATCGCTTGAAGAAAGCCACGCTTACCGACTTCAGAAAATAAGAGATTCAAAAAGAGATGGACAACGAAAGGAAAAAGAGAGTTCATCTGAGCAAAAAGTATCATCGCGCTTTCAGAATTATATCCAATGTAGATAATACGATGCAAGCCTTGAGCATTGCTTTAGGAACGGTTGGAATTAGTCTTTTGAGCACGATTGTTGCCAGTCCTGCAGCGATTTGCGTGTGAAGGCGTGGCTATTGGAGTGGGCTTTTTTATCTATTGTTGGAGGTCAAGTGAATAAAAAGCTAACGTTAAAGCGGAGAAGCATGAAAAGATAAAAGTTTTAGCAGAGTCTAAATTGAACACGATCAGCGACCACATTTCGAAAGCGTTGGTGGATGGAAAAATAAGCGATTCTGAGTTTCAATTGGTTTTGGAGGAGCTTCAAAAGTTTAAAGCCATAACGGAAAAGATAAGATCGAAAGCTAAAAGCGGAATAGATGAATTGACTAAAGAGTCTTTGATCCAAAAAGGCCGAGAAGACGCGATTCAAGCGTTTAACAACCTATTTAAAAAACGATCTTAAAAATTTTTTTCCACGTATTTTAAAAAATGACCTTTTATAAAATACAAGACCCGAATAAACGGGATGAAATTGTGAGAGAGGTGATGTCGAGAAGAAATAAAATTTATCAAAACAGTGTGAATGAAAACATGATGGATGCTAATTTTCAGACAGATATGAGCAAACTGTTTAAACCGATCATCGAGTGCAATAAAAAGATGATTAATAGTATTCAGTCTGAGATTAAATCTGAGGTTAAATCTGAACCAGTCATCGAGTCTACGTTTGAGGAGAATCCTTTGGGCAATATGTCGATTACGTATTTGAGTCTTCAAAATAAGATCAACAGAGGAAAGAGAAATTTTAAGAACAAGTTTGAATTGAGTAGAAACGATGGTCAATATACGATTGGAAAAATGGGTGTTTTGTTTGATGTAGGTGGTGAAAGGTATGAAGGAACAAGAGGTCTTTGGGAGCTGATGACCAATCCAAACATTTCGAAGAATTTTGACGTGACGGAAGAGGATGTGGCTAATTACTCGAAAATTTTATCAGAGAGTGGAGCTGTAAAGCCAGATGCAAGAATGAACAAACCCAAAGCTGTAGAGGTTGAGAAATACAATCAATTCATCATACCTATTGAAAGCGATCTTAAAGGAAAAAAAGGTCGTGGACTTATCGTTCTTCCAAGCGATCCGAATGCGTTGGTGGAAAAGCTTCAATTGAGTATCGCTTCTAGTCATGCTGAAAACACGGCTTCAAGAAACGAGGCTGTGAGCATATGTGATGAGCTGTTGAGACAAAAGGTGATTAGCGAAGATCAGTACAAGTCGATTCAGAGAGTGCTAAAATAATTTTTTTTGCTAATAAAAAAATGATCGTTTACAGAAAGAGATATGTGAGAAAACACGTGATTGTTGGAAGCGGTATATTTGACACGTTTAAAAACTTCATGCGAAGAGCGGCCGCGTCAAGCGCCTCGAGAGCAGCATCGACTTTGACTAAGAAAATGGCGAGAAGCGAATCGGGACGAGAGGCGATTACAGCTGCAAATACGCAGTTAAAAGCTAGCTTCTTCTGCGATTGCTACTGCTAAAGACGTCGCTATCGATAAAGGCAAGAAAGCGATTGAAAAGGTGTAAGTCAAGACTGGAACACCAAAAATGAATTAGAAAAGCAAAGACATTATTTCAGAGCTGGTTAAATCTCCAGCCTCATCAGGTTTTGTCGACGAATATTCTATGATGGGCGGTTCTTTGAGTCGTAAAAACGCCATTCGAATCCAAGACCTTGTTAAAATGGGTAATGGTGTGAAAATAATCGGAACTTCGGAACTTCGGAACTTTGGAACTTCGGAACTTCGGAGCCTTCCAAAAAAATTTTTTTTTCTTTATATAAAAAATGGCAAATTCTGAGATTTTAAATTTTACAGAAGAAACATGGGTTTATGAAGGAATCGAGAGATTTGAATTTCATGAGTATGAACCCGTGAGCACCAATTTAAACAACACTGGAGAAATAAGAATCAACATTGAGCAGCAGGACTTGTTTACTCTTCCATACGAATCGTACCTTTTGGTCGAAAGAAGACTGACCAAAGCAGACGGTACGGCTTATGCAGACACAGATGTGGTTACTTTTGCAAACAACGGCATCATGCATCTGTTTAGCCAAATTTCTTACTATTTGTCGAATCAAGAGGTAGAAACCATCTATAGCCCTGGTCAATCCACCACTATGTTTGGCTATCTTAAATATCCGGTCGAGTTTCAAATATCTGAAGGAATGAATCAACTGTGGCAGCGAGACACGACCGTGGATACTGATCTTGCTAATAACACTGGGTTTATCAACAGACACGTTTACATCATCAAGCAGCCAGCTGATAAAGGAACCTTTTCGTTCTGCATTCCTTTGAAGCACATTTTTGGTTTTTGCGACGATTACGACAAAGTACTTTATGGTTTTAAGCACACCGTTATCCTTGTGAGAAAGAGCGACACTGATGCGATTTTTAAAACCAATGCTACAGGCGCAGGAAAAGTCGATTTGACAAAATTGTCTTTGTTTATGCCTCATGTCACTCCTTCTCTTTTAGAGAGCAACAATCTTTACAAAATCATCGAGTCTAAAGTAGACGTTCCCTTAGCGTTCAAGTCTAGACAGTGCGACACCATTTCCGTTCCCGTGGCAAACACATTCAGTTGGAGACTAAGTGCGAGATCTTTGATCCGTCTTTGATCACTGCGACATTAAAAACATGTACGTCACCTTAAACAGCGAAAGGTACCCTGCTGTGGATTAAGACTTGGACTTTAAAAACAACAAATTCTCAAGGGCTTACAGAGATGCGTGAAAGTTTGACAATAGGCTTTACGGAATTGACGACATTGTGGCTCAGCCTATTATGACCGGCTTAAATTACAGATTCATTTTCCCTCTTTTCGTCTTTGATGTTAGTAAGCAGGCGGAGAGGTTAAAATCGACAGTGCTCGACGTTCAAATCAAGGCCACCTTTAATGCAAAAGTTCCTGCAGGCACTCAAGCCTTTGCCGTGGTTATCTCTGACAAAATGCTCAGCATTAAATCCGACGGGAAAAAGATGAGCGTTGTTTATTAGGTTCTTCGATTTTATTAATATTTGCTCATTAAAAAATAAGGTATACGAAAAAGGGTTTGAAAAAGCTGCTGAGAGATAACGGAATTACTCAAACGTCGAAAAGCAAAATGTTTTTGTTGATGCTGGCGGTAGAGAACCATCTGATTGACAAAAGCCTATGGATGAAAGACGTGATGGCCATCACGTCTTCCATATGGAAGAAAGACCTGTGGGACGGCCTAAAAAAGAAAATTGAATTTGAGTTAAATGAATTCATATTTTAAAAAAAGATGGACTATAGTTATGATATTTGTTATGATATTTTTTATGAAAATGATGATAGACCTCGAGATCTTGATTATTTTACTGATGGATCTATCTGTCGTTATCTTGCTGATATTAGTTATGAAGAATATTCATCGGAAGAAGACGATGAAGAAGACAATGATTAGCTTGTTTCAATTCTGTTCAATGATGATATCATGAATTTTTCAAAGTTGTCGAAAATGATTTCTCAAAAAATGAAAAAAATTGAATTTGAGTTAAAAAAATTTCTTTCCAAATGAAAAAGATGATAAATTACATGATTGATGAAAATAACAATCGGTATTTGATGGAATATGATGAAGTATCAGGTCTTTATTATTTTCTTGATGAATATGAAAATAGATGTTTTATGATTGATAAATCGAGCAATCAGTATTGGATGAAATATGATGAAGTATCAGGTCTTAATTAATTTGTTGATGAAAATAGCAATCGGCGTTTTATTAATTGTAATAAAGAATTAGATCGTCTGTATTTTATTGAGGTCATCCACGTTTTATTTATTTCAGTGTTGATTTAAATGCCTTTTATTCATTGATAAATCTAATACTCATCATTTTATTAGTTTGGATGAGCCTTCAGAAGATGAGCCTAATGCTTGCGCTCCTGCTGCTTAAAAATTTTTCAATTCTTTTTGGAAAATTGAAAAGTAAGCTAAATAAATGAATTCATATTTAAAAGATGGAAAACGACACGAATGTAATTGATGAAACCATTTTATTTGATGAATTTGGTGACAAGTGCATAATTGAATATTCAGAAGAGTCACCTGCTGTTTCGAGAGCTATTCCTCCTCCAACTAATTCGAAAAGTTTGCTTGAATTCTTTCTTAACGTTGAAAAACTTCTATATGTTTACCAAGAATTCATTTGTAAAATGCTCATAAATATGTCAGAAGAAGAATTTTACACCATTCGAGACGCGATCAGTCTCGAAGCTAAAAGATACTGAGAACTGCATAAAACTGTTCATGAATTCTATAAAAATAAAAAAAATTTCTTTTATCAATCATTGTATTTTAATATGAAATATGGGTATAGAAGGACAAAATCAGAGTTGGAAAACATGGTAGGTCACATCTTAATTCAAACTCCAGCGATCCAACAGAGACTTAAAAAATTGAATTTGAGATAAATAAATGAATTCATATTTAAAAGATGGAAAGGAAGTATGTGATTGAATTTGATGAAATTGGTCGTGCACATGTATTTTATGAATCTGTAGAAATTCATGCGGCTGGATCTGAATTTTCTGCATATGATGACTGGGTAAGAAAGTATACGATTAGATTTGATGAATCAGGTTGTGCACATGTATTTGATGAAATAAGTGAAATTTATGCAAATTATCCTGCGAATTAAAAATTTTTCAATTCTTCTAAAAGAATTTAAAAAATTGAAATTAGGTTAAGAAAAATATTTTCCCTTTTTAAAAATGAATAAAATGAACGTTAGAGAATTGCGGAAATCCGCTTAAGACTGTGGCATCAAAGGTTACTCAAAATGCGAAAAGCTGATCTTATTGAAGCTATAAAAAATACAAAACCCAATGATAGGTTTGGACCTGCTCCTCGTCGTGATGAAAGACCTACAGTTGTGAGACTGGTTAAACCTGCACAAAGGTCTTCTGTAAGGTTTGTTGTTGGACCTGATACTAAGCCTGTTATTGCTCCAAAACCTCCTCTTCCTCCAAAACCAGCTCATTTGCAAAATGTTCAAATACCTGGATTATTTTCAAGGCTGACGACAGATGCAAGAAATGTTATTGTCGACAGTTTTAACAGTGTGCTTGAATCCATTGATCTGTACGTCCCAGAGGCGGTGAAGAAAACAGTAAGAGATGCAAGAGACGGAGTCGAAAAAAGAAAAAAGGCGATCATATTCAACAGACCGGTTCCTGCTCCTCGTCCCGTCGTTGCAAGGCCGGTTCTTGCACCGAGACCTGGATTATTTTCAAGGTTGATAACATCTGTAATAAATGCAGTTCAAAGACCGGTTCCTGCTCCTCGTCCCGTTGTTGCAAGGCCGGTTCCTGCTCCTCGTCTTGTCAAACTACAAATAAAGTTTGAATTGACTGATCATGCGCTAAATTATATCACCAAACAATTTTCTTACAGCCCTTCTGGAAATTATCAAGATCCTTCCGCCTTTTTAAACATGGTTAAAGATGCTGTGATCAAAGTCATAGAAATAAACACAAAAACGAACCTTGTTTTAACATGCGAAATGACGAGTGTGAACATTGTCACTAGACAAGAAACTCTTCGCACTGTGTCCTTCCCGTCTAAATACGAAGTTGTTCTTGAATCGACAGATAAAATAGAAAGCTTTAAAACATGGGAGGAAAGAGTTCTTGAAAACGTGGTCAATTACAGCAAGGAAGGATCCAATTGGAGAGTTTCCAAAATTTTAAAAATAGTTATCAACATGATTAACTACACTCCTCTCACCGCTTCTTCCTACATCGAGCTGCCTGATGGCTTGAAAAACAAAAAAGCCATTATCAATATGAAAAACAAATACAATCAATGCTTTAAATGGTCAATCGCCAGAGCGTTGAATCTGAAAAATAGAGATAACGAAAGAATTGACGAAGACTTAATTCTAAAGTCGGAAGAATTGAAATGGGAAGGAATTGATTTTCCTGCCAAGCTTAATCAAATCGACAAAGTTGAGAAAAACAATCCAAACATTAGCATCAACGTTTTTGGGTATGAAAACAAGAAGCCTTACCCTTTACGAATATCGAAACATTGCAGCAGAAAAAAAAAATCGATTTGTTACTCATTTCAAACGATGAAACAAACCATTATTGTCTCATTAAAAGTGTAAGTCGATTGTTATCTTCTTCCTCATCAGCACATCAACATAAAAAATATTATTACAGAAATTGCTTGCAAGGTTTCAACTCTGAAGAATCGCTTCTTAAACATTGGGACTACTGCATTTATCATAGTTCGGTAAGAATTGAACTCCCTGAAAAAGGAACCACCATTCAGTTTCAAAACAAAAACAGGTCCATGAGAGTTCCGTTTGTGGTGTATGCTGACTTTGAAAGTTTCATCAAACCCATTGACGATAAGAATAAATATCCTGACAGCGAGTCTTATACGAGGCAATGCCGAAAACACACTCCAAGCTCCTTCTGTTATTACATCAAAGGTCCTGAAGGTTACAAAGAAAAGACTGTTGCATACATAGCAGAACGCGATGATGACGACGTGGCTCAAAAATTTATAGACTGGCTCAATAGAGACACCCAAAATATTTACAATAAATACAAGTTTAAAAGAAAGCCTGTCATGACTTATGAAAATCAGAATCATTTTAAAGATGCAACCCAATGTCACATTTGTGAAAAAGATCTCGATGGCGATAAAGTCTTAGACCACTGTCATTTGACTGGAAAGTACAGTGGAGCTGCTCATAAAAAATGCAACTTGGATTATCAAATTCCCATATTCATACCCATCATTTTACACAATTTTCCGGTTACGACAGCCACTTGTTTATTAAAAAATTAGCTGGAAAACTAAAATGTATCCCTAACAACGAAGAAAAATACATTAGCTTTTCAAAAGAAAATAAAGTGGGTGAGTTTATTAAAGAGGGTAAGGTGATTGAAGTAAAACGAGAGTTGAGATTCATCGATAGTTTCAGATTCATGGCTTGCTCATTAAAAGATTTAACAGAAAACCTCATTAAAGATTTGTGCGCTGAATGTAAATCATTAGATGTACAAACGTGTAAGTAGAACTGCCAAAAAAACAAAGGAAAGGATTGTGATTGTAAACTAAATTGTAAAGATTGTAAAGCTAGAACCGTAAAAAAAGCTGATACTGTGTGTAAGAACCTGAATTTAATGTATAGTGGAGCAGAGCGAGATTTGTTACTAAGAAAAAGTGTTTACCCCTACGATTGGGTTGACTCGATTAAAAGGTTTTCTGAAACGCAATTGCCTCCAAAAAAAGAGTTTTTCTCCAAACTCAACGATAAAGAAATAGAAGACGAAGACTATGCGCATGCTCAAACCGTTTGGACTGAATTTGGATGTGAAACGTTTAAAGATTATCACAATTTTTACAATGTGTCTGACATCTTAATACTAGCGGATGTCTTTGAAAATTTCAGAGACGTATGCATGAAAAACTATGGACTAGACCATGCTTGGTATTATACCTCTCCAGGTTTAGCCTGGGACGCTTGCTTGAAAATGACTGAAATAAAGTTAGAACTTCTAAGCGATCCTGATATGCTTCTCATGTTTCAAAAAGGAATACGTGGTGGAATCAGCATGGTTTCAAACCGACATGGAACTTCAAACAATAAATATATGGGCGATTCGTATGATCCTAACAAACCATCTAAGTTCATCCAATATTTAGATGCTAACAATCTTTACGGATGGGCGATGAGAAAACCTCTTCCTACTCACGGATTTGAATGGATGACTGAAGATGAACTTTTAAATTGGAAATCCATGCCATGTATTTTAGAAGTCGATTAGGACTACGCTGATCATCTTCACGACGAACACAATTATTACCCTTTGGCTCCTGAAAGAACGACTCTCAACAAAGTCGACAAGCTTGTTCCGAATTTAAACAATAAAAAGAATTATGTCATACATCATGTAAACTTAAAACTGTACGAACGATTGGGGCAAAAAATTATAAAAATACACAGAGGTATTAAATTTGAAGAAAGACCTGGGATGAAACAATACATTGATCTTAACACCGATTTAAGAAAAAAAGCCGCTAGCGACTTTGAAAAAGATTTTTTTAAGCTCATGAACAACTCCGTCTTCGGAAAAACCATGGAGAATATTGAAAATCATGTAGACGTAAGACTAGTCACTAAAGAAGAAGAAGCTAATAAATTGTCTAAAAAGCCTAATTTCGAAAGTCGAACCATTTTTGATGAAAACTTGATTGCCGTGCACATGAAGAAAACAAAACTTGTTTACAACAAACCCATTTATTTAGGAATGTGCATCTTGGATTTAAGCAAAACTCTAATGTTTGAACACCATTACGACTATATCAAACCAAAATATAATGACCGCGCAAAGCTGCTTATGACTGACACGGACTCGCTCATTTACGAAATCGAAACTGAAGCTTTTTATAAAGATATTGCTGGAGATGTTGAAACCAGGTTTGACACTAGCGACTTTAATAAAAAAACATCCAGCCGTTCAAAACGTTGAGTTTAATTTCAAAGTTGGCGTAAACAAAAAAGTCATTGGCATGTTTAAAGATGAAACAGAAGGAAAGCAAATTGAAGAGTTTGTTGGACTTCGACCTAAGCTATAGCTTATCTTGTAAGAGTATATATACTCTTACAAGATCCTTGAAGAAAAAGAACACAAAAAGTGCAAAGGGGTAAAGAAAAGCGTTGTCGAAGATAAAATAGAGCATCAAAACTACAAAGACTGCTTAATGAATAGAAAAGAATTCTTTACAAAAATGAACATTATCCGATCGCATAAGCATGATATTTACACGGAAGAGGTTAACAAATTTGCACTCAGCGCTGAAGATGATAAAAGAAAAATTTTGGAAGACGGAATTCACACTCTGGCTATAGGACATTATAAAACAGATTTAACTTGATCAACAAGTTTTTCGGTCCGGATGATAAAGATTCATCTGATCTGTAGACTTTTATATAGTAGCTTATGATCATTATAAAGCAATTAATAAACATGAATATCACTTCACTAAACGAAAAAATTTTAAAGCAGTTTGACATTGAAGCTGCAAAAGACACGGAAAACTTTTAAAAAGCAAAAACTGAAAAAGCTTTCTTTACTGCGAAAACCATTCATCTTGTTCAAAGGTATGAAGACATTTTACAAACAAAACTTCCCTTTGAAGAAATTAAAAAATTTAACGCCGAAAAAGAAGACATTCAATGACAATACTTTCAAACAGCGTCAAAACTTGTCGATTCTAAAAAGTGGACTCATATTAAAGTTGAGCAAAAACCAATCTACTTGTACAAATGCAAATACTGCTCAAATGAAGACCTCAACAAGTTTGAAATGGATGAGTGTGGTAAAAAATTTTGCATAAAATGTTCTTGCCTACAAGAAACTCTAGACGTTAAAATAGGTTACTATCACTTCAACACAAACAAAACAAGCTCGTCAAGAATAATCCACTTCCGAGAATGCATCAAACAATACAACGGAAAACAAAAATGCAAAGTTCAAAAGAAGATCTTTGAGAAACTAAAAAGCAAATTTCAAGCTTTAAACCTTCTCGTCAACTCCATTAAAAAAAGAATCAAATATTCCAGAATTACCAAAGAACATATACTCATCTTCTTAAAGCAACGTGGGTTTACCAATCACTATGAAAATGCTAACTACATTTATTTTGTGCTGACTGGAAAAAGAATAGATGACATTGAATACTTGGAAGAACAGCTCATCAAGGACTATATAAAATTCTCTTCTCTCTATGACACTTATTACGGAAGAGACAAGTCGAAAGAAATTAAAAGAAAAAGCTTCATTAACGCGCAGTATATTTTGTTTCAACTTTTAAGAAACAGAAATCATCCATACAAAATTGAAAACTTTTCTTTTCTAAAAATGATTGATAAAAAAAAGCTGCATATGAAATTTGCTCTCACCTATTTCAAAAACTTGGATGGACTTTTACACCCATTTTCTAATTATTGAAAAATTTAGTCGTTGCCTTAAAATAAGACGGAAATGTACATCAATGCGTCAGAACCGGCAACTCTCTAAAAATTAGCACGAATATCAAAAATGAGCACGAATCAAAAACTTAGCACGCTTAAGTATGGAAAAAGTATCAATGCGCTAGAACCGGCATTTTCCTACTACTAATGCTATAAAAGTTTAAATCACAATGACCTATTTTTGAACCACCCTAATGGACATGCAAAATTATTTTACATCAAAGACGCCGCAGAAATCAGTGAGCCATGCGAGTTTCTGACAAATTCTAAATTTTCACCCGTCAACAAAAAAGTCTATTATCTAGAATATCTAGAGTTTGAGACTACCATCAAATTTCTAGATGTAGTCAATGATTCTTCTGAGAGAGCTATCAAATTGGTTCAGGAGCTTATTATGAAATCCAATAAGGAGGAAAAGAGGCAAAATATGTTATTGTTTAACCATGTCTACAAGAGAAGTAAACAAGGATCCAAGAAGAACGATCTTGCAGCAAATGCTACTTCCAGCATTATTTGACTTTTTAGTCAACAAAACTGTACCATGATCAACAAAAAAAAGGATTTTTTAAAAATATTTTCTCAAATTTATATATAAAATGCAATATTGTGGTATGATATTTAAAACTTTTGATGGTTTAACTGTAAAAAATGATAAAAATGTAATAATTAGAAAATGATTGAAATTACAAAAGAAAATGATTGAAAAAGCAAAATATTCGGTTTTCCTAATTTTTTCAGGTTCATTCAGAATTTTTACATAAAAAATTTTATTAAGAGTACATTTTTATTTGTTTCTATTACTCATTCTGAGTTTACTGATGTTTTTTGTTTTTTTTATTTTCCATTGTTTTAGGGTGGCCCACGGGCGTTGAAATTTCTGAAAAATCGATAAAAATCATCAAAATTAAAAAGTTTATGGCCCTTGGGCCACCCTTGAACATTAACGAAAAAAAAAAAAAAAAAATTTATATATAAAACCAATATCTGGGCACCTTATAAGCTTCCAATCTAGTTGAAATTTTACAATGACCTTTTTTTGAACCACCCTAATGTCCATCTCTTATACGTCCATGATATTCTAGAAGTTTCCATTACCATCATGGTTATTTTAAGTAACTAAATATTGCAATATAATGATATAATTTTTTGACACATCTTAACATAACAGGTTTGTTATAAGATTTATCAAACCTGTTATGTAAAAATGTTAGATTTTTGCATAAATGGTTTGATAAACTTTATACTAAGTACCAGCGAAGTTTGTTTATCGAACTTAAATGATTACCGAATATCAAACATTCGTTAAATATAGTTACGAAGTTTACCGAAAATTCGCACTTCATAAAACTTCGGCATTAAACTTACTATTCGTTATTCATTCAATTAAGTTCAGATTTGATTATATATTAAAGAAATATTATACTAATACTAGTATTTACCAACTTTCATTAAGTTTCATAAACCGAACTTCAATAACCTAATACATTTATTTTGGTGCAAATTATTACTTAAGATAAATATTCCTTACTACATACGTAACACCAAATAAAAGTGTTTATCTTAAACTACGTACTAAGTAAAGGTAAAATTTTACCTGGTGCTCAATTTCAAAAGAAAAGAATTGATTTCTAAAAACATGGTATAAAAGGAAGACTGATAGTCATTGCGTACACAGGGAAAATTACTGGAAGAAGGCAAAGTATAAACTACACATAATAAATATATCAAGAAAAACGAATATTTAAGTAAAACTTCTGGTTTAGGGCTCCTCTGCGTGTTTAAAGACTGCTGAAAACAATGGTAATTATATTTTTAAGTAACTTTGCCTTCTTGGAATCAGCGTCTCTAGTGACTAGAAAAAGCTTCAGAAAAACTCCCGCATTAATTTAGTTCATTTTCAATACCTTATTCAGTTTCACGGCAAACAAAGTTGATGGTTTTTCGTGTACTGTCCCTGAATATAATATTCAACTAAAACGTTAGGGAAATTTTTAAAGATGTTGCTTCAAGGAACCAGAAAACTATTGACGCGAGGAAGAATAGGTACTTGAAAGTTTGGAAGCACCAAAAGAGTTAAGGAATTGTTAAAGGTTTTTCCCCTCAGAAGGGAATTTTCTAGCACTATAAGTAAAAGAGACATTTTTAAAAGTGCACCAGTTGGGTTTTAATTAGATTTATAGATCTGAGATCTCGCAAGAGGTATGCAGCTTCTTTATAATTTCACGAAAAGAGATGGCAACAAAAATTTAAAGTAAAAAAGCATTTTTACTTCTTGAAAAATCGAATTAGAAAAAACCCCTAATTTAAAAGGCCTTCAGAAATTAAACCGTAAAAGTCCCCTCTAGAACACTAACATCCGAGAAAATAGCTTTTCCGTAATAATCTTAAATTAGCTTCAACAGCACACGATGGAAATCGGTTTTAAGATTTACGCGAAATAGTGTAATACATTTGAAAACTAGCTTCTTTGAAAAACAATTCATGTACTTGTTAATGGTTGTGCAATTCAATTTAGAGATGAAATTTCTTTTAATATCATTTTAATAACGCGAGCCAAGATATATACAATATTAAAAAATAATAATAGTGAAGAATATTTACAGCTAACTTTTTTTAATCCTTTTTATTCAGTTTTTGGTATTTTCACCTCTTAAATCTTTAATTTCCTGAAGAAGTTTATAATTTTCTTCTTTTAAACAGTCACTGTTTTTAGTTTCTCTTTCGAATTTCTCTATGCGGGCTTCAAGTTCGAAAACATATTTTATAAGATCCTCTTTAGAGTATGAGTTTAAAGTATCAATATGTACGCGTTCATAAAATTCATCAAAATCTTTGACAAAATATTCGTCGCTGGATGAAGAACTACAAGAGTCTTCAGATAAATCAGTTGGGTTTGAAGGCATATTCTGATTTTGAAAATTTCCCTCACCAGGATCATGTTCTTCCATTAAAAACTGCGTTGTGTTGTAAGGAGCAATAGGACGTCCCTTTTGCAAGACTAGCTCTTCCCTCCTTCTTAGAGCTTTTACAGTGTCCCTTTCGTCTAATTGACGCTTCTCATCCCATGTTAATTTGTTAAAGGGTTTATATCTTTGACGCGGTTTTCTTGGCTTATTTTTTCGAGATCCTCTACGATGTCTTTTTCTTGCGCTACCATTTTTTTCATCACCCTCCTTTAAGAGCCTCGCTTCATCTCCTTCACGTTTTGCACTTACTAAATAATTATCTTTGTTAGTTCCCAAGCTTCCATTAAGAAACGCGCCATCATGTTTTTGATGCTCTTTAAATTCTTCAGCAGTATTTTCGAGAATTTTATCGGTACTCCCGGGAGTTTTTAGTTCAATTTTTAAATCCATGCACTCTTGAGTCATAATTATACAACAATCTTTCAGACAATTCAAAATTAACCATAAGTTAGTAAGATATAAGTACTTCAAGATGCTACCTTCCACGTCTGTAACGAACGTATTCTAAACTTTTAAAGTTTGGCTCAAGTTTTGTCTTTACTATTCAAGAACACACGTGACTTATTAATCCTCTTTTATTGGCTGAGAGCTTTGCAAGGACCCTCATTAGCCACTAACTTTTAAAATAAGTGTTAAAAATGAATACAAGTAATATTTACATGTCTGATGTAAGTACGTATGTATGTATGTATGTATGTATGTATGTATGTATGTATGTATGTATGTATGTATGTATGTATGTATGTATGTATGTATGTATGTATGTATGTATGTATGTATGTATGTATGTATGTATGTATGTATGTATGTATGTATGTATGTATGTATGTATGTATGTATGTATGTATGTATGTATCTATCTATCTATGTATCTATGTATCTATGTATCTATGTATGTATGTATCTATGTATCTATGTATATATCTATGTATCTATGTATATATCTATGTATCTATGTATGTATCTATGTATCTATGTATGTTTGTTTCTATGTATATATATACATTCTGATGTTTAAAAACAGATGCCTTTTTTAAACTGCAAAGTGGTCTCTAAGTTCCCATTCTATAGGCCCTAAATGATCCAGTTTTTTTTTTTTTTTTTAGGGTTTATTATGACTAGAAGTGATAGATATAAGCTTGGAGTTTTACTGTTTTGTCTTTGAGCTGACTTCTCAACAAGCTTCAGTTTTCCACTTTAATTTTACATATAGAATGTATAATAACAGCTGTAAGGAAGCTTTCCTAATCTCTAGTTTACACAGTTACACTTACAATCCCCAATATTTGCTCTGCACAACACAATTTTCTAATAAATGTTATAGTATTATCTATCTTCTTAATATAAAATGTTTGATATATATTGTGAAAAGTAGACTTCAATTTTGAATGCATTTCAATCATGAATCATCCTAAAAATTGGTGCCTCATACTTTATTATGATACCAAAGTAATAGTGCGTTAAATATTACTGAAAGCATTGAGAAACTTACAGTCTCAAAGAGCTCTTAATACTTATGTTACTGTCTTCTTATTTCCAAATGAAAAGAAAATCCACAATTTAAAATAGGTACTTTATTTAAGGATTTCAGCTTAACACTGAAACTGTAAAATTCAGATTCTACATACATTGTCATAATAACCCTAAATTTTTTTTTAAGAACTTACTTAGGGCCTATAAGTAGGAAGTGGAGAATCTTTTCTGGTTTTAGCTTTTGAGACGCCCTAGTACGTATGTATTTATGTAGGTATGTACATGTGTATGTACATGCAAGATTATGTTATTATTTGGTATATTATTTAGTATGCAGGTGGTGTTGAAAAATGATCAAACAAGGAGCTGAGGCAAAATTATTTAAGAGTAATTTTTTGGGTCAAGAAGTGGTTGTAAAGCAGCGTTTCAAAAAATTATATCGTCATCCTTTTCTTGATGATAAACTAGCTAGAAAAAGAACATCACAAGAGGTTCGCTCAATGTTGAAATGTCATAAAGTTGGAATAAAGATACCAATTATTTATTTTGTTAACCTTGATACTAATGAGATATACATGGAAGAAATTAAGGCTAGTATTACACTTAAAGACAAAATAAATGCACTAAATCAGTGTAGTTCAGAACAAAATTTGCTTCTTGATTTAATGAAAAAGGTTGGTTGTATCATTTCTAAAATGCATTCTGCAGAAATCATTCATGGAGATCTAACAACATCAAACATTCTGATAAAGGTTGCTATGGAAGATATTTACTTTATTGATTTTGGTTTAAGTTTGATATCAAATTTATCAGAGGACATGGCTGTTGATTTGTATGTTTTGGAAAGAGCTCTTCTAAGCACTCATCCTGGTTCTCAAATTTTATTTTCCATAATTCTTGATAGTTATATTAAATGTTCTGATGATAAAACTAGGACTCAAGATGTTATTAATAAACTTGATGAAGTTAGAAGTAGAGGCAGAAAAAGAGTCATGATTGGTTGAATTATTTTTAAAACTGAAAATACTTATGGCATACCTAATATTGGTATTACTTTTGTTATCTTTGTTGTTATTTGATTAAACGTAAAATATGCAATGTACGTACCATGTTTTAATTTCCCTCCATAAAAAATTTTGTTTTAGTTTTTTAAATATTAGGTAAGGGTTATAAGAGTTTTTTCCATCTCAAAACTAGTCACACAGTTATCTTAAGTTTTTAAATTATAAATGTTTGGTGTTATTTTTGGGGACTTTTTTAACAGTTGCATCCTCCTTGATCAATTTTGTAAACTTTTACAGAATGTAAAGGTACAAGGGAGTATTTACTGATTTTTTTACAAGCCTAAAAAAATGCAGGTCTTTTAAATCAATCCTTTAAATTAAAAAATCTTCCCTGGAAAAGGAATCCTTCTGTAATAAAAGAATTTTGCGATTTTTTATAATCGGTTTTATGAGCATTACTGTGAATTTGACGTAGCTCATGTAGAAAAAGGAATTTTTTGAATAGAAGAAAGTGCAATGGTTTATATATATTTTTAATGTGCGTCTAATGATATATTAAACTCAAAATTTCACAAAAAAATATAAATGAAGTTATTTAAAACAAATTTTATCAAAATCAGAGATAAAAGAGGCAAAACCTGAACAATTTAAAACACTATTTCCTGATCAATTTTGTTCGAGAGTTTTTTTTTTATATGTATCTTCGTTATGTCATTATTCATTTCTTATTTAAAAAAAAAGATCATGTTGAACCTTTTTGACAGGGGGAGTTTGCCCGAACTTGTTGAAATTAACATTACAGGTTTGTTGTCCAACCACATAATGCTACTTACCTCCACTCCTTCAACGTAAGCGGTAAACTCTTCGGAGGTGCCTCTACGATACTTCATAATTTCCTCCATGAACTTAAATTTCGGAACTCTGTTTTTTTGAACTGTCCCCAGTGTGTAAATACCCTGTTTTGCCAGATGTAAAACAAGCGGTAGTGAGGTATAATAATTATCGAAGTACGTGTAATTTTCAATGTTGCTGCGTGTACCAAGATCTAGCTCATTATCGTTTTTTTTTTTTTGGTGAAATGGTTTTCTGGACCAGTGTAAATTTCAAATTTGTTTGCAAATCCCGAAACCCCACACAAAACAAAAAGTTTTAAAACCCCCCCCCCCCCCTTTTGTTTTGTTGTTATGGCATATATTGCTTTAAAATGGTGCCTAACTTTTGCAGAACAAATTTGTTCATCAAGCGATCGTCTTCATTCCTTGGGAATTGAAGCAAATTTTGAGTTCAGTGCCTGAATAAGTGGCCTGATTTTATACAATTTGTTAAAACTTTTGTCATCATTTTGTAAATTATCGTTAAAGTGCAATATCTTTTGCAATGCCTCAAATTTATTTATTGACATCGCTTTAATAATGTTACCCACACCAATATCTTGTCTTCAATAACATCTTTTCTCGACCAGGAGACTACAGACATGTCGCGAGATTAGAATTATTTTGTTCTATCTCCCATGTTGGGAGAAAGTTTTTGAATTTTTTCTGAAAGTAAAAGTTACTTAAATTCTAGCTTTACTTTTTAAAGAAATGATAAATTTTAAAAGTAATCACTACTTACTAAATTTAGCAAGTGGGAGTGGTTCAAACACGAGATTGTCGCAACAACTTGAACCAATTCTGGTAGATACGCTGATCAAATTATCCGATTGGGGCCGTGGTAGAACTTACAATGATATCATCACACTAGTTACCGACTATTTGCAACACCAAAGTCAATCTCATTTGTTTCCTAATGGTACATCAGGGAGAGATTAGTATAAGCTTTTCATAAACCGGTGGGTTCATGAGTTAAGCATCAGAGCTATAGGCAATATTTCATCACTCAGAGCCGCTGCTTGCTCGCAAGAAATAGTTGGAAAGTATTTCAACACACTGCAAGAGAATTCAACGAAGCAGGTATCAACAAAAATATTTCATGTCATTTGTGGAATTTTGATGAAATTGGCTTCTCTGGTGATCAAAGCAAGAAACACATAGTTTGGCGGCGTGGTGTAAGACGACCATTGAAAAAATCCATTATACAGTTGGGAATTGCATTAATGCGGCTGGTAATCGTCTTGCTCCATACATTATTTTTAAATAAAAAAAACGACTGTACAGAGATTGGTGCTTAAGTGGTCCAGACGATACCGTATACGTCATATCTCCATCAGGATCGATGGAAGATAATCAATTCGTGAGTTGGCTCACTGGCGTGTATGTTCCCACCATTAAAAAATTCCTGGTAATTAGTTTAATCTTTATTTTAATCAATTAATTATTTAATTAAATAAATCTAGTTAAAGTTATCCAATTATAGGCATTCATATATTAGTTGTAGATGGACATGTGACACATGTCACCTATCGGGTTGTACTTATTTGTATCGAAAACAAACCTTGTTAATTTGCTTACCAGCTCATTCTGCAACCAGTAGATGTCGGTGTTTATTGTCATGTCAAAAGAGTTCGGTGCAAATTACTTCAACAGTTTTATGCAGAGACAAAGTTCAGCAACTTATCAAAAGAATGTTTTAGCCAACTGCAAGCAAAACTTTTTAGCTCTGGTTTTTACACGCACCCAAATGGTCACTGGATATCAGAATGCTGGCTTGTTTCCACACGACATCAGTAAAATCGATCAGTAAAAATTGCAAATTGCTAATACGTTTGAAACACCGTCATCTCAACCTGAGCCTTCATCATCTCAACCACCAGCATCTATGATAGTACCACCACCACTACTACCACCAGGAACTACACCATCTCAGCCACTGCTATCTGAATCTATACCAACAACACCTAGCATCAGCATATGTCGCATAGCATCAGTTTCAAAGTCACCTCCAAAATCAACTCTCCTGCAAACAGCCTTCAATAGTATAGTAACTCCGGCTATTCAAAAGGAAATTCAAAAAGAGCTTGAGAAACAATTGCGATCGGCCCAATCGCTTGAAGCAGCTTTGCAACAAATGTTTTGCATCCAAAACGTTGACACAAAAAAACGAAAAAATGTAGACGTACCAAGGTTCGAAGGGGAGTTTCTTAATAAACCTGAAATACTCGAGAGATTGAAAAGTACTGAGAGCAAAAGAGCAGCAAAGCAAGCTAAAAAAACAACGTAAGCTTAGCTTTAATAACAAGCACTAAATAGACCAAGCAACAACAGCGACTCCAACAATTATAACAACTGCAAACCAAATCAAGTGTAAAAAGTGCCGTAAAGTTTTAGGCGAAGCTTTAACAAGTCAATACATGGAGTGGTATCAGTCTGAAAACTCAAAATGAAAGATTTGGCTTTGTCAAACATACATACCAAAGCGATATGTAAAAGGCGCTGAGTTTTATTGCATCAAAAAGTGCCGCACAAGTGGCAACTCAACTCAACCACTAATACCTCTCAACGACTCAACATCATACCAGGAATAAAAAAAGTTTTTTTTATTTAGTTGTTTTTTTAATTGTTATTATTGGTTGTTTTTTAAACTATTATTATTAGTTGCTTTTTTTTTTTTTAGTTAAGTGTTGTTTTAATTACACAGAAATTTGCATATTTGATTCTCCCCAAATGTGAGGGTAGAATGAAAATATATATATATTTTTTTCATTTAAATAACGTTTCTTAAAAACTTTCATTTAAATAACATTTCTTAAAAATTTTTTTGTATTTGATTTGTATATATTTAAATACAGCACCAAGTTCTCTACAACTTTAAAAAAAAAAAGTTAAAAACCTTTTTCTCGTAAAAAAAAATTAATTAAAATTCTATTTCATTTGAACCCATTTTACTCTATTTTGCACCCCAAAAAATCCGATTGTTGCTATGATATTCATTTTTGTTGTGTTTTTTTGTTTTATTATAATGACACTTTACAGTTCGCGAGATTAGAATTATTTTGTTTTATCTCCAATCTTAAACGTTGAGAGAAAGTTTTTGATTTTATTTTTTAAGTAAGTTACTTAAAATTTTAGCTTTAATTTTCGAAAAAATAATAACTTATGCCTTATATATACTCTATGCTAAAACAAATTATTTAGAAAAAAGTTGAAAAAGTAAGGCGTATTTTAAAAGTAATCATTACTTACCAAAATTAATAACTCATTTTCTCCCAACTTTTAAAATGGGAGATAGAAAAAAATAATTCTAACCTCGCAAGCTGTTAATTACCTTGCGGAATGTGCAACGTGTTACGCAATAAAAATGTTAAACGAAATTTCATGGGATCAATGTGTTGATTAAACAAATACCGATTATTGGTTTTTTGATATATCTCTAAATTTGGTTTCTGTAATAATAGTTCATACAGCAGCACGCAGCTTGCATACAGATATAACACGGACGTAAGAACAACCTGTATTTAATTGTCAATTTAAAAAAATGAAAAGGATCTCATATTATTAAGAGGATAAATCATCGTAAGCATAAAATTTGCTAAAATCCATTCCCATTAAAGAAACTTAAAAAAATTTTAAAATTTTAAAAAATTGTTTTAAGCTCTAAATTCTTGTCAAATAAAAGTTAAAGAACTTAAAATTGCAAAAAGCTGAAATTTTTGAAATTTTAAAAGTCCTTAAAATAAATTAAAAAACATTCTCGCAAAAATATTACTGCGTGAAAATTAATCCCTCATATGACAGTTCTCATACAAACTAAAGATATACTTAATTTAGCATCTACTTATCGAATTAACTTTCAAATAGAAGAATGCGGAAATGAAATACGCCTAGTAATTTATTGATTTTGTCTAACAATGTTAATTCGTTTTGCGTTTTGCCTCTTACGAGTACTTTTATTTCTTTTTCAATTGCGTTGATCGTTAAGAAGTGTTTATGAGTAACAAGCTGGTCCGATGTCCACTTTAAATTCCGAT
Organism: Hydra viridissima; assembly: GCF_058129835.1. Lineage (NCBI taxonomy): Eukaryota > Metazoa > Cnidaria > Hydrozoa > Anthoathecata > Hydridae > Hydra > Hydra viridissima. Next base: position 11,264,215 of record NW_028324305.1, read on the forward strand.
ACTAACTTGCCATTCCCATGAACCGCCAAATCAATAACAGGTAAAATTTCATTTTTCGATGTAGAAAGTTCTATCACTAGCTTATGCGATTTATCATCGATGATCTAAAAAAAGGTTTTTAATTGATCATTTTTTCCAATAGTTATAAAGAACAATATCTGTTTACGAGTACTCTCTCTCTAACTTTCCTAAAATATTGTTAAGATTTGATAATTTACCGTGCAATCGTCAGTGATAACTTTCATTACAACTCCTCTCATTTTCTTATGGTAAATTGCACCGTTATCTAACTTAAACTTAATGGCATTCTTAGCGTCACGTAAAAGAGGACTGTTTTTGCAATGACAAGTGATATTTTGTCGAACAGTAGTCGAAAGCAAGTTAAGCATCTTCATTTGTGGTGGATCCATTGCATAATCAAAACTCTAACAAAAACAAAACATACACAGTCCTTTTTACTTATCTTCTTAAATAAATAAAGATCTTTTTACCTATCTACTAGTCTACCTACAGATATTAACCATGAGTATACATGCAATTTTACCTCTTCATCTAAAACTTCTCTCATGAGCCATTTGTAATTGTCATGGCTATCTTTTAGGTGATTTTCCTTATAAATCTAAAGAAGAAACTCCTATTCTAATATTTATCGTTATTTAGCATCATTTTAAGTTAGAACACTCAAACGATCACTTGCTTGAAAAAGTTGATTAGGGGAAATATTACCTGAGCATTTTTCGCATATACGCATGTCTCATTAGTAGCTTTATTACAGTGTACCAAAACAGAATCATCAGGCGATCCTTCATTAGGATCAACCCAATAGTCACCAGTTTTAGCACCTAAATGCCATTGAAATAGCTCTAAACACGATCGAGCTGGATTATTTCGTGTGCCATCCCCACCTAAGAATACTTTGTCAGCTGTCTTGAACACATTGTATAAGTCATTAAATCCGTCTAAGTTTCGTTTAATAAGATCATTTACCTTTATCCTACTATCACCTTGGTAGTATTGGTGTTGGTTGTAGCCTTGAAAATAGTTTTGATAGTATTGCTGATAATCATGTTGGTAGCCACTTTCTGGTCCTTTAGATCCATAACCTCCTGATGTAAAGAATTGGGCAAGCGCACCTGAGAGTCCAAACACTTCTCCTGGTGGGCCAGGTTGTCCCACACTCCCAGGTAAACCCGGTTGACCTGGTTTTCCAACATCTCCTCTTATCCCAGGTTCTCCTCGACTTCCTGGAGCCCCTGGATGTCCAGCATCACCTTTAGACCCATTACGACCTTCAGGACCATCTAAACCTAATGATCCACGAGGTCCTTGGGGTCCTAAAGGCCCAGGTGGTCCTTGTTCTCCAACATCACCATCTTCACCAGCATCACCTGCTGGACCATAGATACCAGGACTTCCTGTTTCACCTTTATTACCTTGTTCACCAACTTCACCATCTTCTCCAGCTTTGCCAGTTTCTCCAGGAGCACCAGGCTCTCCCCTACTTCCTTGTTTACCATCTTCTCCATGATTTCCTGGTTGTCCTGCAGAGCCTTTTGCTCCATCAACTCCAGGTATTCCAGCTTCACCAGGCTCTCCAATATCTCCTGCTTCACCACTGGCACCAGGTACTCCCTGACTTCCAGAATAACCTGGTGGCCCTACCTCACCTTTTACTCCATCAGCTCCTGGTGATCCATCATTACCCTATAAATAGCTATAGATTACTCTTTTACATAAGCTTATTTCTCTATTGATAATAAGCAAAAGAAAACAACAATTAATAACAAGAATTTCTTTGCTATAGTTTAACTAGTATAAATTTAGTAAAATATTAACTAACATCTTTTCCATTAGCGCCTGGTAATCCTCTAACTCCATCTTTGCCAGTAAGTCCTTGCTCACCACGCTTTCCATTTAAACCATCTTTTCCATTTAAACCAAGAAAACCTTTTGGTCCAACATCTCCAGGTCTGCCATTTCTTCCTGCTAACCCAGGAGGACCCTTACAAAATAATTAAATAATAAAATAACAGACATTTTAGGAAATACAAAGTTACACCAAAAACTTTTATTAAACAACAATTGCTTACAGACTCTCCTCTCAAGCCAACAGGTCCTTGCACTCCAGCAATACCTTTTTCACCCTGAAGAAAAAAATAAAATATTGAAAATTATGAAAACCTGAAAACACATAAAATAATTCCTCATAAACAAATAACATTCAATAACATTATTTACTCTTAATTTTAAATATTTGAGCAAAATACCTCTTTTCCTGGTTTGCCTAGTTCACCATTTATGCCATCAAGTCCAGAAGGACCCTGGATTAAAAATATTATTCAAAAAAATTATTTAAAAAAAAAAAGCCTTTCATGTTAATAATTTCATATAATAGAATTTTATTTACATACATACAAACATACATACATTATATACATTACATTACATTACTTTAGATTACATTACTTTACATACATTTCTGCATATACATATAATTTCACTTACTTGTTCACCAGGTGTTCCAGGATTTCCAGAATTTCCAGGATCACCGTCTGGTCCCTAATAAATTATTTGAAGAAGTTTTTATTAAAGAAGTACACACTATATATGGTGAAATTTAGTTATTCATATATAAGACCAACGTAAGTCTAATTGAAAAGAAATGTCATTTTTTTACCCTAGGTCCAGATGAACCAACATTTCCAGGTCTTCCCTCTGGCCCAGGTGGCCCAATGAGACCCATTTCACCTATGGGCCCTTGAGGCCCCTGTTGTCCTAGAGGACCAATTACACCTATATCACCAATAATTCCTTTAGAACCAGGTTCACCTAGTGCGCCAGCAGTTCCCTGAGCTCCATCTTCTCCAGAGGGTCCACTTTCTCCTGCATCACCACGATCACCTGCTGGTCCTGGTGGTCCTCTTTGTCCTGGTTCTCCTGCTATCCCACGCTGCCCTTGAATACCAGGTTGCCCTGGTTGCCCTGGCTGGCCATCTTCCCCATGAGGTCCTTGAGCTCCATCTAATCCTGGTAAACCTGGGGCACCATCTTCTCCTGGCTCTCCCCTTTTACCCAAGGGACCAATTGGACCTGTTATTCCAGTTGGTCCCACCTCCCCTATTGGACCATCTTTTCCAGCGGTTCCTTTTAATCCTTGCTTTCCTTGTGCTCCTTTTGATCCAGTGTTTCCCTTACTACCTTGTTTTCCTATTATTCCTGGCAGTCCAGCAGTCCCTGATGATCCCTTTGCTCCATGCAGACCAACATCCCCCTAACAAAAACACACAAAAAAATAAAATAAAACATTAAACTATTCTCTTTTTTCTATTCTTCCAACAATATTTATATGTAAAATGCTTACAGAACTTCCAGGAGATCCAGGCACACCTGTTTCCCCTCTTGGTCCTTGTACTCCAGTAGTACCCATTAAACCCATTTTTCCATCACTACCTGGATAACCCTATATAAAAAAGAATATATAAAGTAAGTCATAGGTGAAGTTTAGAATATTTAAATTTAGAATGTCTAATGTAACAACTTAAATAAATTACTCGATTTCCAGGTGGTCCAGGTCTTCCTTGTTCTCCTTTGTCTCCCTGTTGAAAAAGTTTAACAAAATAAATGTTGACTTCTTACTTCAAATTAAAATAATACAGATTGTAATTTGAGCAGTCTTTAAAGTAAAATAACAAGAATAAAAGAAAATGTTTTTTAGAGATACAAGTAGTTTGCTTACAGGATTTCCATCTTTTCCATCTAAACCTGGTGCTCCTACTAGACCTGGAGGTCCCTAAAAAAGAATATTTATATTCAATCATCATAAACTAAAAAAATCTTAAAATAGAAAGCTATAAGTGTAACAAACATCATCAAAATAAAACATCACTTTAAATATACCTGGACTCCTGTTGATCCTTGTGGTCCTTCAGGCCCAGGATCACCTCGCCTACCCTTAAAATAATTTTTTTTAAATTTATTTTTTGACTTTTTTATTGCTCTTTCTATTGTTAATACTTAATTGATCTAATTTTCTTTCTTTGTAATTGTAATTAATGTAATTAATTAAAAAATGTAATTAATTTCAATATCAAAAATATACAAAAATATTATTTTCAATTAAAATTACATTCAATAAAAACATACCGGAACTCCAATTGTTCCCAACACTCCTTTTTCTCCTGTAGCACCAGTAGCACCTTGTAGCCCCTTAGGTCCTTGCAAACCAGGTGCTCCCAAATCTCCATTATCACCTATATCTCCTGACATTCCTACCACTCCTGTACTCCCAGGTACACCTTGCATACCTGACAAACCTGGCAGACCAGGATCTCCATTTTTTCCAGGAAGTCCAGGTGGACCAGTCTTTCCATCACGACCTATTGCTCCAGGTTGGCCTGCAGTACCAGATTCACCAGGAGCTCCTCTATCTCCAGTTAAACCTTTAAATCCTTTAGCGCCTTTATCTCCTTCTGGACCAGTAAAGCCCATTTCTCCCATGTTACCCTAGACATAGTTTTTGATTATCTATATGAGCATTTATTTCAAGGTAATTCTTATTAAAGAAACAAAACAAAGTTATTTATTAACTTTTAAAATTAATAAAGCACAAAAAAAATTCACTTACTTTGGCTCCATCCTGCCCAGGAAGTCCAGCTACTCCTGTTTGTCCTTGTGGACCTTGAAGACCAGCTGCTCCAACTTCTCCACGTGGTCCAACTGCACCAACCTTTCCTTCTAAACCTTGTTTACCAGGGGGACCCATTAATCCTTGCAGCCCAACATCTCCCATTTCACCTTTCTGACCAATACTTCCATGTGGCCCTTGTTGTCCCTGATCACCTTTTTTTCCAACAGTACCAGGTTCTCCTTGAATACCCTGCCCACCACGTTCACCTTGCTGTCCTTGAGGTCCAGGTAAACCTTGTATTCCTACATCACCTGGGGTTCCTTTTGAACCTGAAAGACCTGGTTTACCTTGGTCTCCATCAAAACCTTTGGGACCTGGTGACCCATCTTCACCACTTGGACCACTATCTCCAGTAATTCCCTTCGGGCCACGCTCACCTGCCTCACCAGATTGGCCCTTAGTACCTTGCACTCCACGAATACCAGGAGAACCTTTAAGCCCCTCTACTCCACTATCACCAAGAGGTCCTCTAAGACCATCTGGACCTCGTGGTCCAACTGGACCAGATGGTCCATCAGGACCAAGAGCTCCAGCTTCTCCTTGAAAACCCTAAATTATACAATGCAGAACCATAATTGGTATTTAGTATATATAATAAGAAAATTATAAAAAATATATCACTTAATACTGCTAATACATACTATTTCTCCTTGATCACCACGAGCACCTTTTTCACCTAAGTATCCTTTTTCTCCAGTTCTTCCTTGATCACCCTCATCACCTTTTACACCTGCTATACCCTAAACAAAACAAAGTTTCATTTTTATTTATTTTTGCGTACTTGTGACCTCTAAGTAACTTTATTGATTTTTCAGTTATGTATTTATTTCTGTTATGTAATTTTAGGTTGATCGCTACCATATTTGGTATATATAAATGTAAATTTTGCACAATTTATCTTTTTAATTGAAATAATATGGAATCTTATGGCTTAGATTTTCCCCAAATATGCTATAATACTTAGTAGTAAAAGTTTAATTTTGTGGAACACTTAAAATTGGGTGTTCAAAATTGTTAAGTGGACATTAAATATTAGAAGTTAATCATTTCTTGTAGTATATGTATAAATATTTAAAATATCAAGATGAAAACTTGTGACAATAAAAAATTAAATTTTTCTATATGAATTAACATATAAATACTGAAATCTGTTTTTAATTAGAAATACAGAGATATCTTGTGATACAAAGAGTATAGAAAGTAGAAACTAATTACTACTAAGTTTATGGAAAAATAATAGATTGATAATGTGAAATGTTAAGAAATACATAAGATTATAATAATTTCAAACCACTTTAAATAAACTTTTTTTCTATTGTTTTTATAATATTTTTTATACACATACCTGTTCACCTTTAAAACCAAATGGTCCTTGAAGACCAGGAAAACCAATAGAACCTACACTGCCTGATTTTCCAGGAAGACCTTGTTTACCAGGTTCGCCAGGTGCACCCTTTACCCCATCAATACCTGGGTCTCCTGTTTCACCTCTTTCCCCATAAATTCCTAATGGTCCTGGAAGTCCTTGCACTCCTTTTAAACCAACTAAACCTGGACTACCCTAATAAATTTTAAATTCAAAAATTTTAAAACTTTAATTTATAATTTTTTATGCATATTTTAAATTTTACTTACAACATGAATGTGTGTATGTTTGAGAATATAAAATTTAGCCTGATATTAACCTTAGGTCCAGGTTCTCCCACATTTCCAGGTATTCCTGGTGGTCCTTCTGGTCCAGGTTGGTAATCAAAAACTGTAGAAGCTCCATAAGCTTGCCCAACAATACCAACACGAGCAGCTTCAGGATCTGGTCTTTTCTAACAAAAAAAAAAAAAAAAAGAAAAACAAGGTAGAGAAAGTGTAATCCAATAAAACCTGAATTCCACAACAGAG